>NC_088929.1:45225000-45315000 GCF_038396675.1 Hydra vulgaris
ATATATATATATATATATATATATATATATATATATATATATATATATATATATATATATATTCATATATAAATACATATATATATATAGATATACATATATATATATATATATATATATATATATATATATATATATATATATATATATATATATATCTATAAATTTATATATATATATATATATATATATATATATATATATATATATATATATACATATGTAATTATATGTATATATATATATATATTTATATATATAAATATATATATATATATATATATATATATATATATATATGTATATTTGTATATATATATATGTACAAACATATATATATAAACATATATATATACATATATAAATATATATATATATATATATATGTATATATATATATATATATATTTATATATATATATATATATATATATATATATTTGTGTATATATATATATATACATATATATATATATATATATATATACGTATATATATATATATATATATATATATATATATATATATATATATATATATATATATATTTATATATATATGTGTGTGTGTGTGTGATTTTGTGTGTGTGTGTTTGTTTATATATTTATATATATATATTTTTTTGTTTATATACTTGTATGAATTTATGTAATGTAAATTCTATTGTTGTTGCTATTTTGTTACAGGTACATTAGGTTTTGTAAGTGATTGGGGTTTATGGAGTGAGTGCTCAAGTTCTTCTAACATAACAAGAAATAACAGGACAAGAATTAAAACATGTAAATATGAGTATATTGGTGAAAATTGCACTGGAGCTTTATATGAAAATTTTCAGCCATGTCCAGGTAAAACAAAAGTTTTATAAAAAAAATCAGAACAAACTGTTGATGTAAAAATCTTGTTAACAATGCAAAATAGCAATATTTTTACACCAAGATATTTGTTTTAAATAAATTTTTATACAATCATTTCTTTAACAAACAGCAGCTAGAAAACTCTTATTTAAGTTTGAAGTTGCTTAGAAAGCAACTAAATCAGGTTATTAGTATAGCGAGTCAGAGATGTAGAGAAGTATCATCATATAAGGTTCAAAGTTAAATGATTAAATAAATACAATAAAATCTTAGTCTAAATAAATTAAAAATAAAATTAAAGTACGAAAGTTTAAACAAACTATGAATAAAAATAATTTTTTTTTTGTTTATAGGGAGCTTCGAAATAAGATGTAGTAAAAGTATAAGATCAATAACGGAATAATGTTTATCATTGTAGGGGATAGTGAGGGCACGAAATAAGTTGGGGCAACTAAGATTAGAGGTGTGACATTGAGCCCTAGAAATATATTTATTTGATAGTTTTGTATTTTACCAATTAGTATGTCTACAACATTAGGCAATTTTGAGACACTAAAAAAATTTGAGATTGCTCAGTTTTGAGATTGCTCAAAAAAAAAGGAAATAAAAATAAAAAGTAAAATTTAATGTTATCGCAATTATTCGGTTATTTAAAAATGTATTTATGCGCATTACTGAATCAAGTCACATTACCGATATCAAGCATTAAGAAAGGAATTTACTTTCCTGCTAGTTTACAAAATAAAAATTCTGCAAAATTTAGTTTTCAGCTATTTCAACAACGAATTTAAACGTTGGGCCGATGCAAGGTGATGCATTGACCCGACATTAAAATTTGGTGTTGGCTTAATGCAGGTTTGATCATTGGTTAGGCATTGGCCCAACGTTGTGTAGAACATTGCCCAATGTTGTATACAAAGTTTACCCAATGTTTGCTCAACGTTGTATAAAACATTTCCTTACATTGTATACAACATTAGCCTAATATCACATGAAACATTGGGCCAATATTGTATAAAACGTTAGGCAAATGTTATTATAGATTAGCTATAAGCTAAATTTCAACAACAAATGTTGCCTAACGTTTTATACAACATAAGATCGTTGTTGCAAATAAATGATTTGCATCGTTACATTGAAATTTATAAAGAGATAAAACAAAAATTTATGATACAAGTATAAAAATTTATTTCTTTAATTAAAATAATTTCTCCGTTAAATATACATATTTCAAACACCAAACATATACCAAAAACTAATACATTAAGTTTTAAATAAAAAAATTCCCTGTAAAATTTATGGATTGGTTTCAATATTGGCTGAGCTTCTTGTTACTGAATCATGTTTAGTTAATGATATTTGGTGCCCACAGCTATTATCTTTTCTTCCATCATCTATCACTTGCCTGCATGATTTATGCTTATATGCCTTCACAGCCTCTGCAAAAAATTTAGTTGTGGCTTTAATTATGCACCAAAGAAGCATAACAAATTGAAAGTAATTGTGTAATGCAAAATTGAGACTGAAAAAATAACTTTTCTGAAGCACTTACCAATAGCAACCTATGCAATTAAAATTTTTCCTATTCCAATTTTTTGTCCTCTACCTGCTTTTTAAAAGTTATTCATAGTAAATAACGTATACAATCACCTTAGTCTTTAACTCCTATTTTTCCCAAATAATTAAGCTGCAAAAATATACGACCTTACAGTTATTAAATACTTAAAGTTAAAATTACTTTTGGTTAGACTTAAATTAGTATAAAATCTCATTTACAAAAGAAATTTCAGGCGTATTTGTTTAATATACACAAATTGTATAAAGATATCATGCAAAATCACATTCATAAAGACTCTTACTTATATCCTCAAGTTTATCTTGTCTAAATTTTTCTTCTAAAGTACTTAAGCTCTCTGCTTCTTTTAGTGGCAATGAGACTCTGTCAGGCAAACCGTTATTTTGAATATCTTTGTTTCTCTTTCTAATTAGGCTTAAAATTAAATTCAATGTGTTTTGTAGTTCACGAAGTTGCACTTCAATGCTTGCCAATTGTGCTAATAATACTAGCATATCGTTAGGGGATACAATTTTATCTTAAAACAATAAAGTTAATAATATTCTTGAGAAACTATACAATAAATTAAATACAACATTTAGAATTTGTGGAGGTAAATAGAGCAATCATTAATCAAGCAAATAAAATTTTTATAAAGAGATGAAACAAAAATTTATGATACAAGTATAAAAATTTATTTCTTTAATAAGATCTTACACAAAAATAATTTGATTAATGTCTTTGTTTTTAAATTGATAATTTAGGTTGTAGTAAAATGTTGTAAGCACATTATTTAAATGTTAGTTAAAATTTTTTTATTTAAAAAAATAAAGCATTATTTCACAAGTACCTCTTGATGTTGACTTCTTTTAAAGTAACTTTGGTTAAGAGGTTTTTTAAAGAATGTTTTTATTTTGATAATGTGCTTATAACCTTTTACTACAACCTAAATCCTATGTAAAAATTTAGACAAAAATTAAATTATTTTTGTGTATGATCTTACAGTTTTTATACACCTTAGATACATTTTTTTGATACATTTTTCATATTTTTAAATAACAAAAATTAACAATATAGGCTATATTTAATAATCTTCAAGAACCTTAGAAGGCTATATAGCCTATTTTGGTAATTTTTATTATTTAAAAAAATGGATAATGTATCAAAAAATGTATCAAAAATGTATCAAAAATGTACTAAAACCTTCCTTTTTTTTGAAAAATGACACCATTATTTAAAAATGGTAGAGAACAAGTTTTAAAAGTATACCAATAAAATGATCCACAACTAATAGGCCAGTAATTGGATACGGCATTTGTGGAAGAACAGATTTTTATAGCAAAATATTGAGCTGATACTACGTTGGCCATATGTTGGCCCAACAGTACGATATTTGCAAAAAACAGGAAGGATAACTGAAATATTATGCCGAAAAAAAACATTGGCTAAATATTTGCACAATGTAGTACGATATTTGCGAAAAACCTGGTTTGTAGAATTGAAATATTACGCAAAAAAAAAAAAAACATTGGCCATATTTTTAACCAACGGAAAAAATTTGTCAATGTTAAAGCTTAGGTTGGGCCAATGTAAGCTTGCTGTCTGGGAAAGATGTCTTAGGGATATCTGTGCCCGCTGGATTGAAGCAAAATAGTTTGTTGACAATTCTCTCAGCAAACTATGTTGATATCTTCGTATTGTCCATGATGGAGGAAATAATTAATGATTCAATATCACTTGTATTATTTATTTTATTATATAAAAACTACATGCCTTGTGGCTAACATAAAACATTAAGAATATCGGCACATAAATACGGTGCCGATAAAACGTGTAAACAAAAATGGTGTCAATAAACTTAACACACCAACTTGACAACATATTACTCTAAGTTCCGAATAAAAATTCCTTAAACTTTTGTATTAAGTTCTTCTTCGCTGGTTTAGTAAAAATATCAGCATAGTTATCGTTTGATGATATATATTCTAATAGTATTGCTGATAAAATTCTTGTACGAAATGGTAACAAATGTCAATATGTTTCGATTTCATGTGCTTTATAGGGTTTTTAACCAAAGCGATGGCTCCTTGGTTATCATTTCTAAGATTCACTGGTTCGAAATTTATTTGTAATAGTTCTTTTAGCAATTTAGATAGATAACTAATTTCCTGACAAGCTGCAGATATTGCCATGTATTCAGCTTCACATGTAGACAGTGCAATACTAGCTTGTTTCCTTGATTTCCAACTAATAACAGGTCCATTTTCACTCAAAGAAAAACAATAACCTGATATACTATGTCTATCTTCAAAGGATGACGCCCAGTCAGCATCACAGTATGCATAAAACTTCAATTCATTATCTTTCCGGAAGGTTAAGCAATAGTCTAAAGTATATTTAATATATCGAAAAACATGATTTATCATAGTCCAATCAGCACTATTTGGTTTTGATAAGTGCTGGGATAAAATGGTAACAACATAGCTTAAATCTGGTCTAGTACATGTCATTGCATAAAGAAGACTTCCAATCATTTGTCGATAGAGTTTTATATCTGAGTCACTAGATTCAGTTGATTCTTGATATGAATTAGGAACTTGCTCGCATGGGGTTGACCTTGGTTTGCAATCCAAGAAACCAAATTTATGTAAAACATTTTGCAAGTAATCTGATTGGTTCATAGTTACACAATTGTTAGTCGAGTTGAATTGGATACCGAGAAATGATGTCAATGGTCCTAAATCTTTCATTTTAAATCGCCTACTTAATTTCTTCTTCACTTCGAATAATAATTGGTTTGAGTTGGCAGCAATAATTATATCATCAACTCATACTAGAATCATTGCTATATCATTATTGTCTCTTTTGATAAAAACACAAGCATCAGCATTTGATTGGACAAATCGAATTTCTTTAAGAAAGTCACTTAAAACATTTTGCCAATTTCTACCACTTTGTTTTAAGCCATAAAGTGATTTATTTAATTTCCATACTAATTGCTTGTTATTCTCTGTTTTTTGGTAACCAGGAGGCTGGCTGACATAAATTTCATTTTCAATAGGTGCATGGAGATAAGCACTTTTAACGTCCATTTGATGTCAAATAAGGTCATATTGGATAGAGATTTGCATCAAAATTCTCACTGATTCCATTCTTGCTGTCGGTGAAAAAGTTTCCAAATAGTCAATTCCTTGGATTTGTTTATAGCCTTTTGCAGCGTATCTTGCTTTGTACATTACTCCATTACTGTTACTTTTAATCATGTAAACCCATCTCCCCCCAAATAATTTTTTATTAGTAAGGAGCTCTGTCAAAACAAAGGTGTCATTAGTAATTAGTGATTGCATCTCTTCTTCCATGGCTCTTTTCCATTTTTCAGAATCATCAGTATTGATAGCATTATTATATGATGTAGGTATATTCATTAAATAGCAATAATCTATATAGTTGATTTCATCTTCATTACCGTTATCAACTATGTAATCTTCCAAATATTTTGGGGACTGTCTTTGTCTTGAAGGATAACGTGAAGGATTTATTTCTTGTGACTTATTCTCTTTATTATTAGGAGTGGATGGTTCAAGTGTAGGCTCTGTATTGATAGGCTCCTCGATTATAAAACCATCTGTTTTTTTAGTGTCAATTTGACTAATAAATTCGTATTTTTCTGTAAATTTTACAAGTCTGTGTTTTAGTACTGAATTCGACTCTGGATAGTAAACTAAATATGATGGACTGTCTTTATCATAACCAACAAAATAACCTTTATTGCTTCGAGGTTGTAACTTCTTGGTATTATGCACATAAAGATAACACACTGATCCAAATAAATGTAACCTTGCAATGTTTGGTTTTAAACCAATTACTAGTCCATATGGTGTACATTTAATTCGTTGTACATAACATCGATTCCTTATATATGTTACAGTGCTTACAGCATATGTCCATAAATGTTTTGGAAGTTTCGATTCAATAAACATGGCTCTTGCCATGTCAAATAGTGAACGCCAATTTCTTTCAGCGGTTCCATTTTGGTGTGGAGAATAAGGTGATGTAAATTCATGCTTAATGCTATGCTTTAAAAGTAGTTCTTTGAATTCTTTTGTTAAATATTCACCACCATTATCACTTCGAATACATTTTACACTTCCAGATGGAGAAATGTCATTGTAAAAACTAAAAGTTTTAACCTTTCCATATGGAGCAATATCTGCTAGAAACTTCTCAGCAGCTTTTACAGCATCACTCTTTTGTTGAAGAAAATATGTAAACAAACAACTCGAGTAATCATCAACAAAATTTATAACGTATTTAAATCCGTCTAAAGCTACCGGTTCTAAAGGTCCTGCTAAGTCGGTGTGTACTAGTTGGAATGGGTAAGTTGCCCTAGAGTCAGGTTGTCTGTTGTAAGTGTTTATATTTTTAGATGAGATACATGTTTCGCAATTGAATTTAGTAGTATTGTTAATTTTCATTCCTTGTGCTACACATTCTAATATTTTGTGCCACATTTCCAAACATTCAGCACGTGTTTCATTTAATGAGCTTTTGTAGAGATAGTATAGTCGACCATATTGATGGATAGGAAACACTGTTCCTTCTTTAGAAATTAGTTCTGCACTATATTTATTAAAATTAACTCTGGCACCTTAAGCAGCAGCTGCTTGTACAGAAAAAATGCATTGTGGATAAGTTGCAATATATAAAGTGTTTTCTAGAGTTACAGTTACAAGTTCATTATTGTTTGTACGCAAAAGTGTTTCAACTGTACCTTTCTTTTTAGCTGTGTTATTTGATTTTGTACCATCAGCTAGTTCTATATAGTGTTCCTCAGGGTTAAAAGACTCATTAATATACGTAAAATGATCGTCATTATTTACTATGTGGGTTGTTGCACCACAGCCTACAAGAAATGTTTTGTTTTGAGTATCCTTAAATTGTTCTTCATTTATTTTAAATGCATAGGTATGCTTTTGCTCATTTTTAACAGTTTTAACTTTGTCTTTGCTTTGTTTTCTGCAGGATTTATCATTGTGAGTATTTGATTTGCAATAATTACACCACATCTTGGTTTTAGTTTTTGTTTGACATTCAGTTGATTTGTGACCTATCATTCCACAAGTATAGCAAGTCAAAACTTTCTTTATATTACCCCACTAGTTTTGAATTTCATTATCTTGTTGTCTGAATGATCATTTTGATTTGTATTTGCTTTCTGTCTCTTCAAAATTTCGTAGAGCTTGTTTAAATCTGTGAAAGTTATCACTAGTTTCTGATTGAGTTACGATAGCAACAAAAGCCCTATATTCATCATGTAATCTTTTTAGTACCATAGCAATAAGTAAAGCATCACTTACATTTTCACCAGCGGTATTTAACGTCGTAGCTGATTTTTCTGCTCTAATAATCTGTTATAGACTCGTTGATAAGTTTCTTCAAACTTGTTAATTGATTATATAAAGTTATAATTCGAGGTTTACTTGTACAAGCGTAGTGATCTTTTAGAATTTTAAAAGCTTCTCTACCTTTATCGCGGGCGTCTCTTATTACTAAAGCTATGGATCTTTCATCCAAAAATTGAATAAGTTCAGCAAACGCCACTTCATTTTGGTCCTCGTCAATTTTGTTACTTCCAATTAAAATATCTTTCAAGTTTTTTAGCTTCATATATCCTAAGAATTTTGTTTCCCAAATTTCAAAATGTCTCGCATCTCCATCGAAAATGAGGTTTTGCCATTGGTTGCTGGGCCCATAACCTGTTGATATCTTTGTATTGTCCATGATGGAGGAAATAATTAATGATTCAATATCACTTGTATTATATATTATATTATATAAAAACTACATGCCTTGTGGCTAACATAAAACATTAAGAATTTCGGCACATAAATACAGTGCCGATAAAACGTGTAAACAAAAATGGTGTCAATAAACTTAACAAGCTATGTTCAAATAAGTTACATTAAAAGTAGTTTTGATACACCATTTTAAAACATCTTTTTGATAAAGTAAAAGTAGTTTTTATAAATAACTGTGCTAATAATGCAATGACTGTGTACATTATAATGATGAGTTGTTTCTAAAAAAACAATGTCTTTTTTTTGTTTTCTACCATGAATGCTGACAAATTTGTAAAGCAGGTAAAGAATGGTTTGTTGTAGCATAGTTTTCTTTTTCCGTTCAACTTCCCCCAAAATAAATTTAGAATTTGGTGATAAAAAATTTATACTTTAAGGAATGCCAGTTGACTGACTTTTAACACTATAAATTGCCTGAGTATAATTAAGCATAAAAATTTCAAGGAGAGAATTTCAAAGCTTAATGTGTAAGGGAAAAAAACTAAATAAAAAATTAAAGAGCTTTAAGAAAAACATACCGTAAAAGGTAGTGATGTATAAATTAAGCCTCATCGGCATCAGCTAAATTAACCATGTTTTGCACAATCAGAATAGGTATCGGCACCAGCTTTTTTTTATTTATTTAACGATTTTCCAACCGATAGCATTTTAATATTTTTACCTGCATTATGATTATAAATAAATAATAAATAAACTAAACTTTATGCATTACTTTAATTTTTTTCGAGAAAATGTTTCTTTTGACTTTGAATAAACAAGTTTGGCTGAAGCAACTTTTTATTTTAAAATTAGTAGACAAAAGAACAAGAAGTAACAAAATGATAACATCAAATGAAGGGCAAAGACTCAATAATAACAGGTCGAGCAAATAAAAATTTATTCACGATACGACTTTTGATCTTCTTTGGAATAAAAAGGCATTATTAGAAGCAATAGCAAAAATATTACAATGGTACATTACTAAAAACTTAGCTGTGTGAATTAATTTATTCTTTCACTATAATAGGGTTCACAGAACTCATTTGAAACCTGAAGAACCAAAAAAATGTTTAGAAAATCAGCCAAAATCTGGAAAGTTCGGAAAGTTTTTTTAAAAAGTCTTCTTATCAAGCAAAGTTAAGGGAATATTTTCAAAATAGTTTCAAGCTGATATAAGTTTTATATTCACCTTAAAGTTATTTTGAAATATTCAAATTTTTATTATAACTTTTGGAAGTTAAAATTATTTAATACAAAATAGTATAATTTATAATTAAACTTTGACTTTGATGCCTAAAGACTTGTGACTTGTCATGATGTTTAAGTCAAGTTACATGTCACTTATTCAAACTATTCAGAAAAGGAATTTTAGTAAATATCTAAAGCAATATAATGCCATTTTTTAATATCTCCATTTAAAGTACTGCATTTGCAGGACACTAAAGCAAAACCTTTTGAAGCGAAAAGTCATAATTTTTTTTAATTGCACAGCCCGGTTTTTGTTTTTTAAATAAGAACATTATTTATCTATTTTTTTAATTTTTTTTTAACAATTTCGCATACAACAAGGCTACAAGCAACTACTAATTAGAGTCGAAAGTTTTGTGAAAGAGAAAAGACAAAAATTGAAGAGCAAGATGACTTAAAAGACTGCAAATTATATGAATTAGAAAAGCAAGATAAAGAAAGCGAGTTCCAAAGAACTGATGTCGAGGAAAAAAACTAGAGGAATAAAAGTTTTTGGAGCACTTAGAAGAGTTTGAATTAACAAGTACAACGAGAATAATTTTATCAATTGACTCAAGAGGTACTTGCTCTTTAGAGCAGTGTCAATTATAGTATTTGTAGAAAATAGAAAGAAAAGTAACAATACGACAATATGATAATGTTTGAAGGTTGGCTGCAAGACCAGTTCCAAGTATAGAAAAACGCGTTTTTTCACCTTTTCTCATAGAGAAAAGGTATCATTAGAAGATCCACTCCAGTATTAGCAATAGTATTCCATACAAGGACGGATTTGAGATTTAAAGAGATAGAGAATAGAACCGGTGTAAAAAATTATCAAGCTCGATAAAGAGATGCAAACTTAGCAAATATTAATTTGGCAACGGATTTAATATATGGTTTCCAAGAAAGAGCGGAAGTAAGAGTTAATGCAAGATGATGAAGGGTAGATGACTCATCGAGTACGTTACCATTCATATATAAAGGAAGATCTAAAATATTGCGATAACGGTTGGTTGAAAAAATTGAGTTTTATCTTCATTAAAGTTCACCAGCCACTGTGCGCTTCATGCTGTAGCAGAAGTGAGATCCTTTTCAAGCTCAAATACTTTTATTTCAATGGCATCTATGTATATACTACCTATACAAAGTATGGTAGCTTTGGGTTGCTTCATAATAGAATAAATTAATTTTTTAATGGAGTCACGCAGGGAACGGAAAAAGCAAAAAAAAATAATTTAGATAATGAATGAATATTTTCTCTGAAAATGTATCAGGTAATTATACAGGCATTCTTGAAGGTTATTACAAAGTTACAGCATTCTACGATGTTTCTTTGCTGCACAATGGTATTTTAAACCAAAATCACGCGCCATAAATAACATATATTATATGTTTTTTATGGCGCGTGATTTTGTTTTAAACTGCTATTGTGCAGAAAAGATACACTGCAGAATGCTATAACTTTGTAATAATTTTTAAGAATCCTTGTATAATTACCTATAAAAAACAAAACACCCGTCACTGATACATTTTCAGAAAAAATAGGGTTCATTAATTCATTAAAATTTTTTTTTTTGCATTTTCTGTTCCGTGCCTGACTCCATTAAAAAACTAATATGTTCAAATATTGCTTTTTAATGAAAGGTGTATTTAAAATAATTAGTATTGATATAATATATTAATACTAATTATTTAATCACACCTTTTATTAAAAACCAATATTTTAATGTATTCTTTTAAAGATAAATTATGTATTTTATAATTTGCATATTATATTAATGATGAGAAAGATATAGTATCAAATTTTTAATAATAAGTTTAGTTGTAACAGCTCGGCTCAATAATAACTTTTCCACGGATTTCAAAGTGTGGTTGCGGTACTAACGTCTTTAAATCATACAAGTCATGCCAGGAGAAATTGTCTAGAGACAAGTTAATAAAATGAGTTTATTTTGTTTTTTCAGAAATTTAATACGCGCCATATTATCTACAATTTTTAATACTTCGGCAAAGTATGTCTTTTCTCTAACAGCATTAGATACATATTCATCAAACTTTGCCGGCTCAAAGTTCGCTTTGGATTACATAACTATGCTAGATAATTTGTTTTGATTACATACAGATCTGCCAACTATGTCGGTCATAATATTAAATTTTTTCTAAAAGGCATTTGGTAACAACCTGAATTTTTTATGGTAAAGCAAATATCGTGGGAAAGATCGTTTACTAGCTTGACATAGAATGACCGCAGACCATAAAACATAGACTTTGCGTTCTGGAGCCATTCTATTAATATCTTCTCGCAAATAAAAATCAAGAGCATCGTCCAAACCAGCGTAATCAGGGCCTGATTCTCAAATAACAGAAACTAGTTTTTTTTTAAAGTTTACTAACATCTTTTAAAAGGTATATTCTCTAGTTTGATTTGGCAGGTAAGGCTGAATTAATTTTTTTAATTGCCTTTCCAAAAGTCTGCAGAGATAAAAAAGAACTGTTTAATATTATATGTAAATTGGTTCACCTCTTGTTTCCGCTTATTTCTTTTGCAACCTTTCAAGTGACGATTAAATTTTTTATTCAATTAGTTTCAGCAATCCGATAATCTGGAAGTTTCTTTCTAAATTTTATCTGAACTATTGAATGCTTAACTTAGTGCATTATAATTCTAAATTTTTCTAAGCAACAATTTTCAATCTAATTAAATTATACTCAAACTAATTATTTAGCAAATATGCAATTTGAACCCATCAGACGCGTGTCGTCCGGAAAATATCCGTAAGACGTCTACCAGACGTCAAAAAGTTCATAAGACGTCCAAAGGACATTTCCCATACAGCGCATCCCCACTAAGAATGTTATAAAGCTAAAGAAGCTAATTTTCACGCACGGATGAATATTTGTCTGTGCGTGATATGTCTGTGTGTGATGCAATAGAACAATGCTAAAATGTCATAGTAAAAAAAAAAATTTTTGCTTTTTAATTCAGTAACTTAAAAACACGCAAAGTAAAAAAAAATCAGTTTGATTGAAACTTTTTAACATTTTATTTTTCAAATAGTTAGATTTTTTGAATAACGCACGGAAATCCAAAACACCGTTCACTTTGGCATAAAATTTAAGATTCTTCCAAGATACTTAATTGCAATTTATGATAATAAAATATTAAAAGACATCATTATTTTTAAGACTCAAAAAATCTGGACCATGAAATCAACTTTAACCATCATAATCACATGTAATAAGAATTTGGTATTTTGTCTCGAAAAAAATTTTTTTTGTTTATTACGAAGGTTGAACATTTAAACACAAAGAAAAACTTATCTTCTATTATTTTTCTTTTAGATAACCAAAATATTATCTATCTTTTTTTGAATTCCATCTTCCAAACTAAAAAAAATGTTTGTTTTTAAATTTTTCTTTTTTTGACTCATTGGAATAGAAATGCCTTTTTTCAAGTCTATAATCTTGTAATTTTGTTGTACTAGAATAAAAAGAGATTAACAAATAATAACTGCTTTTTAAACTTTTTATATTGTTTGTGATATATTTAATTATTTAACTAGAATTGTGCAGAATTCTTCATCTATAGTTAAATTCAAAAATGTTCTGACTAATGGTTGTGGGAGATTTAGTATACTAAGCTTTCTAGAGTTTTTTTCTCTGGAGTTCTTAAAAGGTTTTAATAGTATTTTTCTCTTTTTTATTTTGATTGTTATTTTAACTGTATCGATTCACTCATTTGTAACGATATGTAAAGATTGAAAGATTCTGGCAAAAAAGCAGCAAAACAAGCTAGAAAACATCGTTAGCTAGGCTTTGATGATGAATAGCAGATAAACAACAACAGCCCCAGCGCCCGCTGGGGCTGTTGTTGTTTATCTTAACTCGACGTTGGAATAACGTTTAAATAACGTTGATCAACGTCAATAAACGTTATTTCAACTTTATTCCAACGTCGTGTACCCGCTGGGGCGACTCCTACAATAACAACAACAGCAGACCAACCAAGTGTAAAGAAAAGGATTATTAAGACCTTTTGACAATGACTTCTTGCAGTATTAAAATGACATTTGTTCACAAGAGTGACGCTTTTGTAAAAAAAATGAAAAAAATAAAATAAAATGCACTTAATACCAAAACACGCTTGCAGTGGTGAAAATAAAGTTTCTTTATTTTCACCACTGCAAGCGTGTCAGGAAAGACGTTTTTGTAAAAAAAAATAAAAATTAATCATAATTTATAAAGTAACTGCACAAGAAAAAGTGAGAAAGATAGAGTAGAATGATGCTTGATGCAAAACCAAGGAAATGGAATAAAAGGGTTGAATCGAAGAAGTATGGTAAGAGGCCCATTAATATATACATTGTGTTGATATATATGCACATAAACATATATATTTTCTATTTATTTATATGTTGGCATACAATATGTTAATATAATTGTATAAACTTTAGTATTTATATGTTGTAGTATTTGCAGAATCATAAGACGATGATTAGACGGATGGGCAGTATGACTCTAACAAAATTAGAAAAAAAGCTATAATCATGAACAGAGATAAGAAAAAACGTTGCCTTCAACAATATTTCACATTGAAGTTTAAAGTGATTTTGGTAATGGGATGTAAAGAGGTAGCTGCCTCAGTAGAAAATGGAAATAGAATTAGGAAAACTTGGAGAGAGTGCATTGAATATAGTATGAACCAGCTTTAGTTATGGAACCAACTTTAGTTATGATAAAAGAAAAAGCTTAAGATCGTTTATGTTAGAGAAACAGCATGAGAGTGGTAGGGTAAAGCTTGACGATCATGATAATGATGATGATTATTATTATGACGATGGTAATAATTATAATGATCATGTTTATTATGGTAATGTTTATATATGAATATACCTGCTTATATAAATAAAATAGAACATGAATTTTGAATTAAAAAAGTCTACTGTAGGATATATTAATGTTAGGATATATTAATAGGATAAATTAATGTTGTATTGATCAATGCTTATGTTGTACGATGTCTTAATGTTTATAAGGTATAATTCCTCTGTCGCAAACTGGGCTCCCGCTTGGGCTATTTTAGATAAAAGCTGCCCCCAGTCCAATGTCAACCCCAGTTTTGTAGTACATAGGTTAAAGTTTTTTGAAAAAAAGTTTTATCTTGTTTTACAACAAATTTGCCACAACGAACCTTGTCCAATAATTATTACCTTTTGCAATTTGTCGAGTGAAGCAAATTTTAAAACTAACACGTGTACTTCTCAGACTATGAGTATATCCAAAAAAAGCTTATCTTTAATGTTCATTTATTTGCATATGCTTTAATATACAAATAAATATAATTAGGTAATTAAAATAGTAATGCACTTTCTTATATCATTTCTATTTTTATTTAATTAAGCATATAACATTAAGTATTTTTATCCTGTGTTTTTATAACCTGGATTAAAATCCGTTTTATACAAATTCTTTAAAAAAAAAAAAAAGCTTTAGTGAAAATCGCTATTTTTTTTGAGTTTTAGTTAAATTCGCTATTTATTTTGCAGTAAACTTCTTTGTTTTTTCACAAAAGTTTCTCGATCTGTTAAGTTTGAGTTGATTTACAGTTGTATATATAATTATAGCATAAATTAAAGATTTTAATTAAAATCATTTAAAGGTTTCGCCTACACATATATTATCATTCTTTTGAATAAAACTTGGAACAATAATTATTTGAAATACTTTTCAAAAAGTTCTGAAGATTTGCGTTCATGGTTTAGCGACTTTACTAAAGAAGTAAGTTTGAATTAGTTAAAAGTTGTTTTTATTTTAATATTAGGTGTGACATAAAAATTTAAAATTAAAAGTATATTATCAGGGGCTATACTAGACCGGTTTTGACAAAGTTGATCATAAATGGGTGTCGATTTGAGCGCCGTCCAAATTAAATTTTGCGGACCTTTTTTTTTTTTAAGTTTTTTATAGCAAAGATTATTTTTTCACAAAAAAATTCAGATTTCCGCTAAATTTCTCTGGGACAGCTCGGGAGGGGTTGTACCACCACACAAATTTTTATTCCTAGATTAGGCCCTGACTATATATTTACATATCATTAGAAAGGCCTTCAATTCAATAATTTAAAGGTACAAAATTATCAAAATTAAAAAAATTTATAAAAAAGTTACGAGGTTTTAAGTAATAATTTTTTGATATATAGATTTTTTAAAAAGCCATGATTAAAGTTTGTTTTTTCTTAAGTAAATTTGTTATAATTTATCAATTACTATATAAATCATGGTGAAAATAGCCGTATACTAATAGTATAAGTGATTATATTTTATAAGTATATATATATATATATATATATATATATATATATATATATATATATATATATATATATATATATATATATATATATATATATATATATATATATATATATATATATATATATATATATATATATATATATATATATATATATATATATATATATATATATATATATATATATATATATATATATATATATATATATACATATGTATATATATATATATATATATATATATATATATATATATATATATATATATATATATATATATTGAGATTTAAGGAATTATAAACAGTTAAAAAATCCGCATAAAAAACTAATTATATGATAAATTAGAATATAAAAAGTATAAGTCATTACGTAAAATAAAAATTATTATGCAATAATTTAGACTGAAAGAGTTTTATTTTTTATCAAATAAACAATTTAATAGTTTATCAACATAATTTAAATTTAATTCTACAATACAATTAAATTCTACAAAATAAAGCTTGGACAGAAATGTATTGCTGACCACCCAAATGTTTTTTTTTTTTGTTTACCACTTGATCACAACTGTTTTTATGATTTAAACGTTTCAGAAATGCGCTGAAAAAAGAAATGTTTAGCTAAACTTTAAGTAAATAAAAATTGAAAAAAACCAAAAAATAAGCAAAACAATTCGTTACGAAAAAGGAAAAAATTTAACTTTAAAATAAAACTAAAAAACTTGAAGTTAAAACTAAGTTAAAATTACTGTTTGTTATGTTTTTTAACTTCAAAAAAAACTATTGTTAAACGTTTGACATTTAATTTATCTTTAACTTTTTAATGTTTAATTAAAGTACACAAATACGCAAATAAAAACTGCTTCTATTGATTGTTTGATAAAAGAACAAATTTTATTTAAATTATTAAAAAGTAACATTAAATTATTGAAAAAAAACAATACAATATTTTTAAGTTGTATAAACATTTCTTTCAAAAAGTTGCAAAGAATAGTTTTATTTTTTTAAATTTTTAATCATTTCATTCGTTAATTGGTAAGTCAAATTTAAAAAAACAATTTTAAAACAATTCTTTGTAAAGCAATGAAATCATGGAAGACTTAACTTTCCTTACTCATAATTGAAAGTAACTTAAAAAAAAAAATCTTATAAAAGAGTGTTAGAAAGACATGGAAAAATAGTTTAACACATTTAAAATTACTATTAAAAATACAAACCTACTAAATATATATATATACATATATATATATATATATATATATATATATATATATATATATATATATATATATATATATATATATATATATATATATATATATATATATATATATATATATATATATATATATATATATATATATATATATATATATATATATATATATATATATATATATATATACACACTGAAGAACTCAGAGTTCATATGTGGATACTGCTTCTTTTTTTTAACAACGTTAGGGGGAGGAAGGGGAACATTTTTGATTCCCAACGCCCCCCTCATTTCACACTCTTTAGCTTGGTAAAACCGGTGCCGCGACAATAATTTTTAATTATCTTTTTTTCAATTGTCATTTTAATTGTTTGTGTTAATCTATCTTGGCTTTATCCTGAGATGAGGAGGCATGTTTTTGAATAGGAATTGTCCATAAATTACGCAACGCTAAATTTCTAAAAAAAAACAGAAGTAGGAGACTTAGAGCACTTTTACAGAGTGATTTTCATTATATTTAATGGCCTATTTTGATTTTTTATATAACTTAAGACTCAGCAAAGAAAACTTTAGATCTTTTTAATTTTGTTTATTCGTGAAATTTAGTATTGTGTAGTTTATACACAATCCCATACATGAATTTACCGGTGAGCGATGTTAAGACTAACAAACGCTTTTGTTGCAAATACCGTGCTTTTAGCAAAAAATTGTTTAAAGTATTTTAAACAATTTTTTTAAACATTAAGGTATTTTAAACATGTTTAACCCTTTGAGCGCTCGATAAAATTCAAACGCCATTCAGAAAAATTCAACTAAAAAAAAAATTGGCAAGAAACATAACAAAAAAACAAACAACATAACAACTATTTTAGAACTTTATTGTTTTGTAGGTTATATAAGATTAAAAGCATTTTAATGATTTATGCACGGCTTTTGTGTGATAATTAGAAAAATAGGCTGGATACAGTCCAAAACCACATAACTGACACAGCCAACTTATGCACACTCGAGTTTGGTGCCCAGCTACACATTTTATTTTTTTCCTGCACTGACTTTCACAAGATTGTGATCATATAATGGATTGTTATTTGCAGTATGTTGGGGAAGTGGGTATGTGGCAATTTCAGTTCTAGCCATTTCAATCTCTCTTAATGGTCGTCTTTCAGAAAATACATTCACTGGAAAATAATCTCCGACTAAACTTTCCACTTTAGCCATCATAAAATCTATTCTTAACATTGGCTTATTTGAATTTGTATTGAGCTTATACAATAAATAGCTATATATAATTGCCCTACCAAATTGAGAAAAAGCAACTTTTGTTGTCCACTTAATTGTTTTACGCTCAGACAAGTACACATAGAGCTGTGCATCACCCAAATCTACACCGCCCATGGTTTTATTGTAAAGGGCAACAGTGTTTGGTTTCATAGCTATATTTCCTCTTCTGTTACGCATTTCAGTCAAACCTGCTTTGGCAACAGTAGATAGTAGTATTGGCTTTTTTTTACCATCATGCTATGCCACACACAACAAAGGATCTTTTCTACTTTGGCAAACGTCCTTGTTTTTTAATTTTGATTTGATGCAGATTTCTGGTAGTCCTTTCCTGTTGACTCTCACTGTGGTTGTTGCAGTGGTCTGATGAACATATAGATCAAATAACAGTTGAGGAGAAGTATAATAATTGTCAATACTTAAGTGATGACCTTCATGGAGAAAATTAAGTGGGCAATAGCTGCTACATCAGGCTCCTTTCCTCCTTTGTGAATTTCAAATTGACACAAATAACCATTGGTGCTGTCTGAAATGCACCGTAACTTAATCCCAAATCTAGAATGACGTTTGTTTGGCATATATTGATGCAGATATGGTGTCTTTCCTTTGTAGCCAACCATACTCTCATCTATAGAAATGTCTCTTTGAGGATAATAATAAAGAAATTTGTGGTTAAAATGTTCAACTAAAAACTGAATTTTATAAATTTTATTGAGTGGTTGTTAATTTGGCACATGATTGTCTGTATAATAAAGAAATTTAAGCAAAAGTTGAAACCGGTCACGATTGAAGTGGGTAACAAACCAGGGAGTAGATGCGCAAGGATGACTTGAATCCCAGTACAGTTTAAGGTTAGTTTTTTTGATGAGACCCATGTTAATTACAACTCCAAGGAAAGCTCTTATCTCTAAATGATCGGTCTTTCCCTGTTTAATCCATCCATGAACTCTTGATATTGATGGGGCCTCAAATGTTGTTGATTATTTTGAATCCATTATCAGCATTATGATTAGTAAAATTTACTATATTTTGCAAAAATACATGAGTAAAAATTAAGTCAAGATATTCAATAGGCTTAGACTGAGGTGAAATTGAGTGCTTAGGTCCTGATTCACCAGTAAAGTGAGCAACATCAGGACCATGGTCATCTCCTAGAGCAAATACCCAATCATCTAAAACATTACCTTCAACATCATCTACATCAACATCGCTATCAGAACTGTAGTCCACATAAAAATTAAAATAAAAACTCCAGATTATCATACTAGTTGATATATTTGTATAAAATAATATTTAATCCAATTTTTAAATTAAAGTTATCGTGCCTTCATCAAACAAACTGTCATCGCTGGAACTTAAAAACTCTTCGCTGGTACAACTTTCAACATCCAAACAACTTTCTTCACTGTTGCTCATTTTTAGTGCCAAATATATAAAGATAATATACCGAAAGATAAAAAAAAACGTTGTCTATTCAATGCTACCATTTTTAATTAATGAACAGCGGTATTTTGCTGTAAAAAGTCATAGTTTCAAAGATCACTTTTAAAGCCACGATCGTGGCTCTTCGCGCTCTGACGGTATAGCCACGATTGTGGCTCGTCGCGCTCTAAGGGATAAAGTATTTTAAACATAAAAAATAAAGGACGAAGCTGATATTTTATTTATTGACGTGGACTATTAAAGCCAAGCATGTGCGGAAAAGAAATCCTAAGAAAATTTTTCTCTCCTTATTTATTTTTTATTTTTTTATTTTTTAATGCTTTGTTCTCAACTCTAACTATTTTTTGGAACTTTTATTTTCTAAACTCTGATTTTTTTCCTCTCACTAAAAATTTCTATTTCTCGATCTTTTTTATTCTATTTGATGTTTTACATTAATAATGCATGTCATGTTTTTGTTTATGCGCTGAAGCTGTTGTAGTTCGTATTGTTGTAGTTAGCGCTTTTTTGTGAAATTTTATGGTCCAGTGTGTCTTTTAGTTCGCATTACGTCATTTCAATCAAAAACTCGTGCTTTATGACTAAGGTTTAGATGTTTGTGTTTTTTATGTCAGGTTGTAAAAATATTATATTCATTTTTAAGCTACACGAGTTATTAAATTAGGAAAGCAGTTCTTCTCCATAGTGGCTATTAATATATTAATGTGCAACATTATTAACATTATAAACAACTTCTAATGTTAAACAGTGGAGTGATGAATGGACTGGCGAGTCTATTTGGAACTCTGGCCCGAGTCATAACTGTTGTGGGGCGGTGGTTTTCTCTAAATCTAATGTTTCCCTAAACGACAATAAAGGGAGAATATTAAATGTCATGATAAAAATTGATGAACACAAAATGCAGGTCCTGAGTATTTATGCTGCTAATGCGCCGAGAGAAAGGCGCAAATATTTCGGCGACCTTGGAGACATCTCGTAGGACACAGGACTACCCGTCCTGTTGGCCGGAAATTTCAACATGGTCGAAAGCCTGCCGCTCGACACAGAAAGCACAAACAACTCTAAATATTGCACCTACGGCATTGACAAAATCGAGGTCTTCCAAGGTAAGTATAACCTAATAAATGTTTTTCGTTTTAAATATCCAAACAAAAGAGAATTCACATGGCGAAATTAGAAGGTAAAATGAAGACTCGATAGAATTTACTGCCCTGATAAAATCGCCAAAAAGTCAACATACACCAAAATTCTCACCAACTCTTTTTCCGACCACGAATTCCTAACAACAACAGTCAATTTTAGTAAAACTAGGATAGGACTAGGATACTGGAAACTAAATTGTTTCCTATTGATAATAGAGACGCATAGGCAAAAAATTGAACTCTTAATGAAAGACTATCAAACTTAAAAACTTAAAAACTATAAGTCAATTTTAAGATTGTAAGAAGGCTGCAAACTTTTTGTTAGGGCTGAATTACAACATATATCGATTCAGGAAAAAGCGAAAAACAAAAACCAAATAAAAAGGATTGAAAACGAAATCCAGCGGGAGCGACAAAACGCTAACCCGAATTTTTGTTAACACCCTAAAATATTGTTATATATGATTAGACAATCACTGCTAGCCCTTAGTTATGATATAGAATTATAGAACCAAATCAAACTTGCAATATCCCAGGTAGAAAAATATTCTCAAATTTACATTTAGTACGTGATCTTATAGATTAAGCAGAATTTGAAAATCTACCTAAAATATAATTATCATGTCCGAGGAAATACCACGGACATTTTCTGTCAATTTTTTTGTATTAAAAACGTTTTTTGCCAAATAGATAATGGGAACCTGAAACTAAACATATGAGCTAAACTAATACACAGGCTCATAGCAAGAACTAAATGTTTAGTTAAATGTTCTTGTTCCCTGCAAATATAATTTCCTTTTTACAACAAAAAAATTGTTATATATGATTAGACAATTACTGCCAGCCCTTAGTTTATGATAAATAATTTATTATTTGCATGTTTCTGTGGATTTTGTAACGTGATCTTTGTGTAAAAGTCCTCTATTTTTTATTTTTAGTTAATAAAAATTTTTTTACTTAATATACTTAATTAATATTTACCAACTTCATATTCAAACTTTTTCCATATTCTCAATTTCTTTCCGCACAACGGCTCAAAAATAAAATACAAAAAACACACAAAAATAAAAAATTAAAAACACAAAAAAATTAAAAAACACAAAAAAATTAAAAGTACAAAAAACAAAAATATATATATACATATAGAGTCAAGAAATTTTTTCAAATATATTGTTAAATAATTTACCATAAATGAATGTTAAACTTATGTAAAAAAGTTTTGTTAATAGTGTAAACGCATGTTGCAAGAATATATATAAACAAAGATATATAAAAAATAAAGAATATATAAAAAATAAAGAATATATATAAAATAAAGAATATATATAAAATAAAGAATAATAAAGAATAATAAAATAAAGAAAAATAAAGAATATATATAAACAAAGATATATAAAAAAAAGTGTAAAACTTATTGCAAATAAAATATGCTTATTCATTTTGCAGAAATAACAAAAAATTTTGTAAATATTTATAGTTTTGTAATAAAAAAAAATTTAAAGAAAATTTAAAAATTTTAAACATTTATTAACTATATTTTAGTAAATTTAATTTTAGCAGTTATAAACTTTTTACATAATTAGCATTAATAAATGTTTAAATACTTTAATTTTTTAATCAATATTTACATTACATAGTATATATATATATATATATATATATATATATATATATATATATATATATATATATATATATATATATAAATTGCGTAATATTTGTAATATTAACAAAATAGATGTATTTTATTGCAAAAGTCTTCTATTTTAATAACTATTTGAATAAAAACAAAACCATTTAGTAAAGTATTTAAAACTTTTTTTTTTTTTCATTACTGCTATTTCTATTATTACTATTATTATTATAATAATTGTAACAAATACTATTGTTTTGTTTTTTTACTATTGTTATACTATTATTTTGCAGTTACCTTTGCTCTATTAATGAATAATATTAATATTTCTGTTATTATTCTTTTTTAAATTTATATTGTTAATATAATTATTTTGTGTCACTTCTTTATCAGGTTTCTGCATGAGTTATTCCTTCCTTGTCAATCATCTTTTAATTTTTTATTTTTAATAATGATCTTTTGGTTCATTATATGTAATTTTATAGATATCTTATTCATATTTTTATTTTTAAAAATTATTATTGTTATTGTTAATGTTATTATTAATATGCTATTGTAATTAAATGATAGTAAGTTTTGAGTAAAATAAATATCTAATTGTTGTTGTTGTTATTGTTTATTAGTTTTTAAATGTAATTTTAAGGCGCCTCTTAAATAAAAGATAATTATGAAATAATTAGAAGTAGAGATAACTTTGGTAAACATAAATAAACAAAATATAATTTAGAAGAACATAATTTTTTTTTTTTTTTTTGATTAAAAGACATATGATATTTAAAAAAATATTTTTTGATTTAAAAGGCATATATTATATTTTATAATTATTAAGTATAATTCAAAAAAATTACGTTTGATAAATAAATCACATTTACTAAGGGTTAATTTAAACAGATCTTAATTAAACTTTTAAATTATTGTGATTATTATTTTTATTATTTTAAAAGTCAAAAAATATATATAAGAATCAAAACTTTGTGAAAAATTTTGCATTTTGTTTTTTCGTTTTCGTCATTTAAACAAAAATACCAAGCTAACGATCAAAAGTTCATTAATTTAAAAATTAAATTTGCGCGATAGTAATAAGACTGAAACCTTTTAATTTTTTTCATTTATTTTCGAAAGCAGTTTACTCTAAATTGGCAAAAAAAAAGTTAACCTTAATCTTTATGGATATTTCAAAATCGATCTATCTTTTGAAAAAGCAAATTTTCTATACATTCCATTGTTATAAAATGTCGCAATAAGTTTTTAAAATTAAGTTTTGTAACCCAGTTACGTTAAAAAGCAGTTTCTTTTTAATTAATTTTACGGACCTGAAAAAAAATATAGTTGAGGTAGCTAAAATAAATTGAAAATTACTTAAATACTAGTGCCTTTAAAACAAAAAATTTTTTTTCTAACTTTAATAAAAAAAGCAAAAGAAAGCTAAAGCGCGGTACTACCAGGGACGTGTTGGGAATCGAACTTGAAACCTCTCGTTTATGAAACGAGAGCTTTATCACAACACCACTATCGCCTATATTTATATTATTATATATATTATATATATAAATATACATGTATATATATATAAATATATATATATATATATGTATATATATATATATTTATATATATATATATATATATATATATATATATAAAATATATATATATATATATATATATATATATATATATATATATATATATATATATATATATAACTAAAAGAGTAAGATGAAAAAAACAACTTTTTTGCGGTACTATATATATATATATATATATATATATATATATATATATATATATATATATATATATATATATATATATATATATATATATATATATATATATATATATATATATATAACTAAAAGAGTAAAATGAAAAAAACAACTTTTTTATGATACTTAAAGTTTCATGCCGTTTGCGGCACTCATCAGCCATATATTTTAATCTAGAAAAAACCATTCAAAAATACAATTAAAAAACCGTTATAAAATTAAAAAAAACAATGGAATGAGTTCTGACTTCAAATAATAATAATAGTAATAATAATGACAATAATAATAATAAATATACTGATAATATGGAAAAACATCTTTTTTAATCAGTGGCGATTAAAAAAGATGTTTTTCCATATTATCATTATATTTACTATTATTATTGTCATTATTATTACTATTATTATTATTTGACGTCAGAACTCATTCCATTGTTTTTTTTTAATTTTTTAATTTTGTAACGGTTTTTTAATTGTATTTTTGAACGGTTTTTTCTTGATTTAAATATATGGCTGATGAGTGCCGCAAACGGCATGAAACTTTAAGTACCGTAAAAAAGTTGTTTTTTTTCATCCTACTCTTTTATTTATTTATTGATCTATTTTGTGATTATTTCACTTTATTTAATCACTCTCAAATCGAAAAAATTGATTATTATTACATAATCAAAACAACAATATATATATATATATATATATATATATATATATATATATATATATATATATATATATATATATATATATATATATATATATATATATATATATATTTATTTATATTTATATATATATACATATATATATATATATATAAATATATATATAAATAAATACTTTTATATATATATATATATATATATATATATATATATATATATATATAGTTCTATAGTTTGTTGGCTTTAGGAAGAGCGGAAGGAAAAAAGTGATTCTTACGCCAACACATACGTCACTTTTAATTACTTTTGACTTTCGTCCAACATTTCCGTGTTGGACGAAAGTAAAAACCATTAATTTAATTACAAATTAATCGTTTTTTAAAAAAACCACAAAAACGCAAATTTAATTGACCAGAATGTTTTTAAAAACATTCTGAATGTTTTTATAACATTTTGAATGTTTTTAACAATATAAACAATGTTTTTATTTTTATTTTTTTTTACTGTAAATCATGCGCGGAGTTTTGCTACATCGACTATCTTATAGCCTGACTCGCAAGGGAGTGCTGCTACATCGACTGAAAAATAGCCTGACTCGCAAGGGAGTGCTGCTACATCGACTGACAAATAGCCTGACTCGCAAGGGAGTGCTGCTACATCGACTGACAAATAGCCTGACCCGCAAGGGAGTGCTGCTACATCGACTGAGGGTTTGGTTGGGGCAGGCAGTCTATCATTATTAAAAAAAAAAAATTCCGGTCTTGCATTTTAATTTTTACTTTTTGTCAACAAAATATCGAAAAAACTTTCGGACAACATCTAAGGGTTTATATATATTCATATATATATATATATATATATATATTCATATATACATAATTACCAAGTTTTTATTTAGTTTGAAAAATGGTTTAAAAGATTCTCACCTTTACTTTTTATTAAAAGTGATTTGATTATGTAAGTCAATTTTAATAAAATCATTGTTATTAAATAATCTTTTTGAGTTTTTTTCTATTGAGTTTTTTACTAATTGGATCTATATTAAATATTTTTCTTACATACAGTTTATTTATTGTTTTAAACAAATACAATAACTATTTAGTAAGAAATATCTCATTTATGGATTTTTTAAAATTGCATACTCAGTTGACACAAAAGACCTTATTAGAAGCTGCAGTGATATAGAAAGCTCATTAACGAATCAGAAACAAATAATGAATTGCAGTATATCTCTTTTTTTTATAGGACATAGTGGTAAGATTTATTTTTAATCTACATATATTCTTAAATGTAATGAAGTTAAAACTGGAAGAAAATGTTTCTATAGATATTTATCTTAAAAATAATAAAAGAAATTGAAGAAATGTTTCTATAGATATTTATCTTAAAAATGATTAAAGTAATTTTACTAAAGAAATTTTACTAAAAAAAATTTCTTTAGTAAAATTACTAATGTTAAGTAACCTTTAAATGATTATCATGCTAGTAATGGTTATAGTAAAAATAAATTTTGGTAATAATAATAATAATAAGAATAAGTTATTTGTTTTAATAGATTTAATTGGCATCAAAACAGATAGATATTCCCAGTAACCAAATGTTGTTTTTAAAACGTTTATAAAGCGTTAATATTTGTTTTAATAAGGTTTTTAAACGTTTTAAAAAGTACTTATATATATATATATATGTATACATATATATATATGTATTTATATATATATATATATATATATATATATATATATATATATATATATATATATATATATATATACATATATATATATATATATACATATATATATTCATATATATATATATATATATATATGTTGTTTTATTGTACCAAGTTATGATACAAAGTCTCTTGTTCGTTGGAGAGTGATCAATATTAAGTAAATTGTTTACAAAATAGATCAGTATTAATATATAAATAGTTTGATTTATTGAAAAAATACAACTTTGTGATGGAACTTAAAGTTTCATGCCCTTCGGCAATCATTAGCCATATTTTATTCTTTAAATTAAGAAAAAACTGTTAAAAAATACAAAATACAGAAATTGACAGAAAAAACATAACAAAGCAATGGAATGAGTTCTGACGTCAAAACAAACAAACAAACAATACTTAATTAATTAGAAAATTGATCAATCACCCGTGTCGAATAGGGCGAGAAGAAATTTGTTTCGATGCCTGCACTTGATAGCATTTCACTTTTTTTGTTTAGTAGATTTTTATTTTTGGAAAATGGAATTTCATATTTTTTGTTTGTGCATAGTTTGCAGGACTTCGTTGTTGGGTTGTAAGCATTGATTGTCTAATTATTTTTCATTTAACAACATGGATTTAAGTTAGCATCTTTTAATTTCCTAAATTCTTTTGATAACTCGGTGTCGTTTTTGTACTTTAGAATCTTAAATGATTTCACATTAGCGATCTCCCAGAAACTCTTATGTCTAAGGTGACAATGTTCGCTGATTATAATACCATTTATTCTTGTCTTGATTAGAAGCCAACATTTTCTGATTGCTAAGAGGGAGTATTTGTGCTTGAAAAAGGTCTCACTTCTACTAGAGCATGGGGCTCTCAGTTGCCGGTGAGCTTTGACTCAGATAAAACTCATTTTTTTTCAGGTATTCAATATTGCAATAATCTTCCTTTATTTATAAATGATAATGTACTCGATGAGTCGTCTATACTTTATCTTCTGAAAACAAAAATTTCTCTTTTAGATAAGGTGTAAAATCCTTTGTATACATAGTTGGACCTGCTTTTGCAGCCAACGTGCAACCATTATCACAATGTTGTAAAATTGCTTCTCTTTTCTAGAAATACTATAATGGACACTGCTTTAATGAGGTAGCATTTTATGTGATATCTACTAAAAAATATTCTTGTGTTACTCATCATTTAATTAAATCTCATCATTTTACTGTGACTGTTCCTAAGTGCTCCAAAGTTTCTTATATCTCTAGAATTTTTCCTTGAACATCAGTCCTTTGGATTTCACTTCTGTGAGCTTGTTTTCCTTGTTCATATAATTTGCAATCTTTTGAATCGTCTGTTGAATTTTATCTTTATAATTTTCATCATTAACTCTAATAGCAGTCGGAATTGAAAATGTAGAAAAAAAATAAATATTTTGATTAAATTTATTAAATTCGTAACTTATTTTCATTAAATTTAGTTAATACCTAATTAAAAATAGTTTAAGTAAATTTGGAAAATATTTATTTTTTATTTAACTAGTTTAATAATATAAATTAACAATTTAAGAAATTCAATAAAGATGCGTAGGATATTTAAAATGATAAAAATGAATTACTTAAATATTTAAAAATAAGTTCTAACTTTATTAATCAGTTAAAAATTGAATATATAAACTTTTTTTATATTCCATGTTTGTTTATTTGAATATATTAAATAACTTAAAACAAATAGTGATTTAATTTTTTTCATATTTAGATTGTTGTTTTTCAACAATATATAATCCATTTGATGCTTTTATGATAGAATATTTTACTGGATTGGAAAAATTGAATTTCAGCTTAGCTGGTGGTTATTCTAACTTAAGTTGCAGCTATAATAAATCCAAAGTTGTTAATGCTTACTGTGTGTTTATGGACGCATATGATTTTTGGTATACTTTAGACACTTTTACAAACATTGCTGTGTGGTCATATGATGAGATATTTGACTGTCCTGCAGAAAATGATTTTTCTCAAAGTCTTCTGAATTTAAACAAGGTTTAATAAACTTTTATTAATTTTACATTAAATAAACAACCTTTTATTAATTTTTATTTATTAATACCTTTTTATTAATTTCTTACTTATTTAGAATAAATAAGTTGAAAATAGTTTGTTAATAAGTAGCAAGTGTTGTTGGTAGGTGTGTAAAACTGAGAGACATTATTTTTCATAAAAACTAAAAAAAGACACAAAATCAAAATTGCCATTAAATTCAATTGTATAATAAAAATGTAAATAATATAACACTAAATAATGCAGAGATAATGAAGAGCACACTGAAAAAAAAAAACATAGTCACAATTAATAAGTTTTGAAAAAGTAAATAATAATCATTAAAGTGATCCCAAATCTCCAAGACATATTGTGTTCATATTTAAGAAAATGTTGAGAAAAAATGTTTGGACTAAATATTTTTCATTAAAACAAAGGAATAAATGCATACCAAGAAAAACTAATTTTTTTTATTTTAGTTGAAGCTTGTCTTTTCCATTTTGTTGTAGGCCAAAAAGTCGGCATATACACTGTTATCTACAGACTTGATAATTTACTCAAGCATGTTTTGTTCCTGAGAATTTTAGTACATGATGCCATTGATTTTTTAGTTTGTTTACATAATCTATCTCTAACTGAAACAAAAATAATTAAATAAGCTAAAAAAAATTTTATCTGTATTTGTACTAAACTTACCTTTCATTGTTATAACTTTTGCTTGTCTCAAAGCCATACCAGAGCTCGAATTAAGCGTACCGCAATCGCAATTTGTTTTTTGTTTTTTGCATATATATTTTTTTTATTTAGCCTTTTTTATACCCATTCTAAAAAGTAATGTTTTTGTCTAAGTTTATTATTTGGAGTCACAAAGTACGTCACTCAAAAATTATCTATAATATACTAACTAAACTTGCAAAAGTTAGCCATACAAATGTTTCTGTTTATATCTTATATGTTGTTAACACATAATAAAAGCTTTTAACTAAAAATTATTTTTACAAGAAATTTTGAATAGAATATGAAAACCCGACTCCATTTTTTTATATTATCTTTTCATTTAAAGCAACGTTAAGATCAAAAAGTTATTTTTAGGAATTTTTTAAATGAAAATCTATTTGAAAAAAAAAATTTAGTCTTCTAAAATTCTTTTATTTTGAAATTTGAAATTAAAAAAAAATTGGAAAGATTTTAAAGAATTTTAATGCTCAATAATTATAAGTTTAGTTTAGCGCCAGTAATACCCAGTGGCATAGCGATCACTCCTGAAAGTTAAGCGTATATTTAAATACAGTAACAACATTAGATTAAGAACATAGTGCAAGTGAGAATGAAAGTTTGATTTAAGTCTCATTTATTTAAAAACATTTTGAATTAATTTTGAAGTTTATTATTTTTTTGTTTCTTGAAAATAGTTTTCAAATTACAAACTTTCTATTGCAAAAATTGAACCAAAAATTAAATTATAAATAATTCAAAGTAAAAAAATTGTTTATTTTACTTCTGTTTAAGGAATTTTTTTCTAAAAAGTAATTTAAGCTTATGCTTAAACTTAAGTAATCTTTTTTTTCTTTTTTTTTTATTAAACAACTTTTTTCGATTTATTAAACCAAAATTTTTTCTTTCACTTTATTGCAAAACAATTTGAATAAAAACAACAACTTGAAAACCGTTTGAATTAAAAAAATAGTTATACTTAAACTTTTTATACGCTAGATCAACAAACAATAAATCATAAAAAATGTGGTATATAATGTTTTCTTCTCCTTCGTTTCATCTCTAGATTATAGACTCATTTTGCGCATATATAAGGTTTGATGTTTTATGTAGTATTATAAGTAGACCAAAGCTATTTATTTACTGCGTTTCATTTTAAACGCGTTTTATTTTATTAATGTTATAAATGATGTAAAACAGCAGTAAAACAGCGTTGTGAAGTTATTATACATTAGCACAAGCTTTATATACTGTAAAAACAACTTTGCACTTATTATGTTAGATATTAAATACTTACCTATAACTAAAGAAAGTGATTTAATTACTTTAATATTTGTATTTTTACTTTTAATTTTTTAAATATCATGTTAAGTAAGAAACAATTAATGAAAGTAATATCTTAATAGTATTAAATGCGTTACTTGCTCATTACATTATAACTGCAGCCTAATCTTTAAATTATAACTAAATCTGTAAATTATAATAGTAATTTACGCTATTTTAAACTTTAGTAAATGAGAAAATTATAAGACAATATTTAAATATCAGAGATGTTATGTTAAAAAATAACAATTACGAACTAATTTAAAAAAGACAAAGTTTTATACTAACCCTTTCCCCCTCCTCCCCCACTTATCATTACCGCCTTGTGGCGCTAGAATTGAAAGGAAGGCAGGACTTATTTTTTTGCTATTCAATTTTTTTGCTTTAATTTGAACCCTGCATACTATCGCATAAGTCTTTTTATAAAGTCATTTTGCGCAATATTTTAACCAACAAGAAGAGTTGACCAAACTTGTATTGAGATTTTGTTGCGTAACGGAAAAGTGTAGCGCGAGTAAACTAACTAAAAAACTAACTTAATGATTTTGCTTCAATGAGTATCTTATATTATAAACACTAAAAGTTTGACATGAAATCCTCTCATAGGAATTACCCTTACCACAATACCTATCAATGAATATCTTGACTTTTTAAGATTTGTGACATCTAATAAGTCCAAGTGTGAAATTTTTATTTATTTTCAGTAAAAGCAATATTTTTATATTATCTGAAAAGTTAAATCAATATTTGTTGAAAATAAACGACTTTAGAATTTAACCACATTAATTTATTTTAGTTGTTAAATAGATATTATTAAATTTAGCGCTGTTATTAAATATTTATTAAAGGTAGTAATTATTACTCTAATAGCAGTTTTCGTTTAACTAGATTTTAAATCATTAGAGCCCTAACTAATATTTTGATTCTATTCTTGAATTATAAAATTATAACTCCTTTAAAATAGTGCCTTTAATAGTTGCCTAGGCCAGCAACAACAAAAGTTTTTTGTTGCTGGACAAACAATACGATTTATTATAGAATTTTTCAGCATTTGGGGTAAAATTCAAAATATCGTTGAAAAAATTTTTTCATAAGAATGTCAATCTGAGTCTCAAATAAAGCTTATTTTCAGCAAAATTTTATATGTACCTATAATCCATTAAAATATTGTTTAAATTTAGTTTCATATTTTTTTGTCAAGTTTAATTTATTTTCACTTATTACCCAATGTTGTGAGGTTTTTTTTGTTTGTTTTTTTTTGTTAAAAAAAGTTGCTATATTAATTGCACTTGTTTATATGTAATAGTTGCTCTATTAATACATTTATACTAACTTGTTTATTTTAGTTAAAAATGTAAAGGAATGATTTCTCATTTGTTTATAATTTTTTGCGTAATTTTAAGTGTAACTTTTGTTTAAACTTAACTTTAAGCAAGCGCTGCGAAATGTTGAAAAAAATCAAACTTAATTTTGAGAAAAAAAAATGGCGTAAAAGATTATAAAGTTTTTTGTTAATATCTTGATAAATAATATGTTCTGGAAATTTTAATTACCATGAAGTTTATTTTTCAAGGATTTTTTATGATATGAAGTTCATAACATATGATGATAACGTAAGTTACAATTCTTGTAAGAGTCAGACTCAGATTCAGTGTCACCGACCGTGTAAAAAAAGTTGAAATAAAACGTTAAAACCGAGGTCCGTTGAAACGTTGAAACCGCGGTCCTTGTAAAAAAATGAACCTTCAATTCTGACTAATTCTGAGAATTTAGGAAATGAAAGTGATGAAAATTTCCCGGTCTCAAAAAAAAAAGGTGGCGCATGCGCAAAAAGATCAGGTGACAAAAAAAATTTAATGAAGCGTGACCAAATGTATATAAAGCGTGAAAAAAAATGAAATGGGTTCATAACGAATGGAATCAAAAAACAAACCGTTACAACAATTTCAAACTCCAACGACCGTAGCAGTAGTTCGACCTTATAAACAAGATCCTCCGATAGATAATGGTGGTACACACGACTCGCATGGGAATCATATTCGAAATTTTGAAGTGTATTAATGCATGGAAAGTAGCGTCGATAATAACACTTTCGAGTTTATTTATTGTTATTGTAGCAGGAGGATATTTATTTGGAGCGTTACTAGGAGTTTTTATATTACTTGGAACACTGTTGGGATTTTATATTTGTACTAAAATAATAAAAAACAAAGTGTAAAAATATATATATTATAAAAATATTATTTTCCAATTCTATTAATTCCGTAAGAAATTCCACCAGAGATAGCTCCACCCAAAACAGCTTTACCAATGGTAGGTAGAAGAGCGCTAGCAAATGCTGGTATAATGGCTTTAGATGCCATTCCTAAAAGAGGTCCAAAAAGAAATTTTCCACGCATTCGTCTTGTTCTATGTCTTTTATTATGTCTTTTATTATGTCTTTTTTTATGTCTTCTTTTAAACATTTTTTTATCGCGCTATCAGTGATGATAATAACAATGGACCTAAGAATGGAAGAAATCGACCACGCATGCGTTTTCTTAAATGTCTTCTTAATCGTTTTCTACCTGCGCCTTTTAACGGAGGTAAATAAACTCTTCCTCTTCCTCTTTTTCTATGCATTACGACATGTTTGAGGACGGTTAAAGTAATTATATATTGTAAAGTCGTGTTTTTTTAACATGATCAAATTTAGTTTTTTGCATTTGTTTTTTTAAGCCTCATACCAAGGGTAAATTTTTAATTTTTCTTAAAGTGTCTTGTATTTTCTTTGTCTTTTAAATCGCTTTCTACCAGCTCCTTTTAAAGGAGGTAAATAAACTCTCCCTCTTCCTCTTTTTTTATATGATTTTTTTTTTATTTTACAAGCGGTGCAACACCCTATTTTACGCATTGCGTTGCTTTTGAAGATAATCCAAAGCGTAACCTCCTACGTTTGATTTCAAAAGGCGTTTAGCAAAATTTTTCACTTTGGTAATAAATTTTCCTTTCCCTCTACGAGTTTTATGATGTCGACGACGGTGACCTCTTGTACGTCTGCGAGCCATGAACGCGACAAATAAAAAAAAACAACTAGATTTAAGAAAAATTTTTTAGAAATAAATAGCCGTTTACTTATAAAATAATAAATACAAATAGGGTTTGTTTAATAAAATGACAAATGTTTTTCATAACAAATTAAGACGATTTAAATTTGGTAGGAATATAGGTGACTTGAGTGTCGTTTCCTGAACCTTGTTCTATAACTTGAGCTTGATATTGCATAAATATAACAAGTACACCTTTAAATTGTTCTGTAAATTGCACATTGATTTGAAACGAATTATTTCCAGCAATAGTAGCAGGAGGTTTATCGTTGATAAAATTAAAATCGCTAGTGCTATCGATGACTAAAGGTTCTGTAGTGTTAGTAGTACTAAAATAGAGTTTAGGAGTTCTTAAAAAGCTATCATCGTCTGCAGTATAAAAATCTGCAATATTGTTAATATTAAAAGTAGAGGGTGTATTTCCTTTAAACAAGGAAACATAACTTTTCCAAAGGAACAATTGATCGTCTTGCTTTGTCAAATCGTATTCAGTAGTATCACCTGCTGAATTAACATATGTTCTTCTGTAATTATAAAGGGTGATTTTTTTAATCATGTTGCAAGCCATTTCAACGGGTGTAAAACAACTTTTGCTTAAATGATCGCTTTCTTTTTTTGAAGTAACAGAAAATATAATGCTGTGAGGTACAAGATCTGCTGTCTTTATACTTCCCAAATTAACAGTGACTTCCGTCACATTTTCTACATTGGTGACAACTTGTTCGTAGTGAGCGATACGTAGTAAAGTATACATTTCGTCTTTTTTACTGTTGAGATATAAAGATTTTTCCAAGGGTAAACTAGGTTTGAGTCTATAGGTATTGCAATAAATCATTGGGTTTTTTATAGCTACTCCTACATTAGCAAGAGCTGTTACTTGTGCGTCTGTAATAGGTCTAACCCATTCTAATAGTTGATTCATATCGTTTTCAATATAAAACTCAAATCTTACTTGTTTATTTTTTCCAAAATATTCTTTCATTTGAAAAATTTCACATATTAAACTCAAAGGTACTCTAAATTTACAACCTTTTTCTGCAGTCATAAAAGCATTATATCTATCTCTTAGCGCTGTTTGATAACCAGGAGCTACTGGAGCTGGTGTTCCAGTAAGTGGTCTAATGAGGCCATTAGGGTCTGCAGCTTGTATAAGCGTTTTGGTTTCAGTAAAAGTAATAGGGGTTGTATTTTCAGTTTCTTCTGTTAAACCTAAACTAGGATTAATCCACGACTCTCTAAACGCTTTTGTATAACTTTTTTTAACTAGCATTGTTTTAAATCGATCATAAGAACGATTAATGATAGCGTTGTTCGAACAAGTAGTATTATTTATTTGATAGTTGGGATAAAATTTTAAACATTTAAATAAGGCTTGAATAAAGTTGTAGCAAAGACAGACTTTGTTGACTAATTCATCGTCTGTTGTAGGTGTAAATCTTGTTTGCGTGTTGACATTTTTATAAAGAAATAAATCAAAATCTATATAATAATCGGGTAGATATGTCCATTCGTTGAGTATAGTGGTAAAAGAAATTAAATTAGCCATGTCAGAAGTAAGATCGTAAGAAAATTTTTGATTATTAACAGCAATGACTTCATCTTGAGCTTGAGCTGTTTGAAATCCAGGATATTTTTCATTTAATATCGCTTTATATTCAGCACTAATATTACCACTTGTTGCTTCTTGCAATAAACGATTTTCGTGGTCTGCTTGTGCCAAAACATCTTCAATAGTAATATGACCGTTTGTATTGGGTGTATAACGATTGCCGTCACCGTCTCTCACATATTTAGCTAACGAACCCATTTTTTTTTGAAAAAAAAGAAATAAAACATTTTTTTCCTATTTATTCATCTTCTGATTCTGAAGTAGTTTTTTTAAATGGTATTTTTTTATTTTTAACGTCTTTTAAAGCACGAGTGTAACCAAGTTCAATTAGACTTTTTTTATTCAATTTTTTTTTCTTTTTGTCGTTGTTATTCTGCATGAGTGGACTTGATAATATGGCTCTTTGTTGAATAATACAGTTTCTACATAAACCGTTTATCTTGTCAACAGCATTGACTTCTTGAAAACATTGCGAACAAATGTGTAAAGGACTAGATTTGCTTTTAGGTTTTTTTTCAACAAGTTCTTCTTCTTCTTCTGAACTTTCGGTTTCAGATTCTGAATATTTTCGTTTTTTAGGTTTGGATTTGATTTGTTCCTTTTTTTTCCTATTCTTGGGAGGTTTTTCTTCTGGTATTTCTTCTTTTTTATTTTTGATTTTTTTAATTTCATCCAATTCAGATTTCATGTTTTGCAATTCGGATTTGGTGGAATATTGAGTTAGTTGATTTTGTAATTGTTGCATGTGATTTTTAATTTGAGTGAATTGTTCTTTAGGATTAACTTTTGATTCTTGCATCATTTTTTCTTCTAAATTGACTAAATTTTTATGATATCTTCCTTTGGCGCACAAGAGACTCATTTTTTTTTATGTAAATAGGTAAGAGAAAAAAATAAATAACAACTTTTTTTTCTTTTTATATTTTCTTAATCATAATAAAAAATAAAAGACATTATTTTATACTAATCAAACTAGTTAATTGTAAAACGGAACCATTTGAATCTTTAACGTAGGATTAAAAAAAACGGTAGAACTAAGATTATTAAAGGTGAGCGGTTCAGATTTTGAATTAAGAAACGACCATCTTGATTGTTTCCAGTCGTCTACATCGTTGATATCAAAGGTGGATAATTGTCCTTGAATAGAAGGATTACGATTTTTTGTAAAATCAATATTGGTGGTCACTTGAGTCGAATTGGTGTAGTCTGTTAAATTGAAAAAAGCAACAATACCGGGAACATAAATTTTGTTCATATACATTCCACAATTTATAGCTTGATCGCATTTGATAAAAATATAAGTGTCTGTAGTCGAAGGAAAGTTGGAAACAGTGTTATTAAAATTACTAATTTGAACTAGAGCACATCTTAAGAAAGCGAGTCTTTTTTTTTGAATTTTAAAATCTAGCGACATGGCGTTGGTCATATTTTGATCGACTTGCATAACAAAGGGATTGATTTGTTGAGTTAAACTGTATTGATCTCTTTGTAAAAGTAAAGTATAAGGTACAGGATTGTTTCCAACAGGTTGATACATTTTTAAAATGATATTTTTTAAAGGCAAACTGTCTGTCCAAGTTTGTATAATCGTACCGTCGCTCTTTTTTTGATAAATAAATTGACCGGTGAGCGAAGTGCAATAAAATACCAATTCTGTTAGATTATTTCCTTGTAATATAGCTTTGACACTATTTAACCATGTTTTATGAGTCGGTGTTGTCGCTCTTTCAAAACTAGTTGTAGTGACAAGAGGTACTTTGATGCTATTTGAAAATAGAGGTTTGGTTTGTTCGCAATAGATTAAAACTTCAATAAAAGTTTCTGCGTTATATTTAGCAATTAAAGCGTTATCGCCTGTCCACATTTTGACAATGTCATCAGGTAAGTTGGAAGGTAACACTTGAAAGGTTCGCCAATAATTCGGTTTTATTTCGGGTTCGCCAATAATTCCGGTTGGGGAAACATAATTGATATCATAATCTGAATAGGAATTATGACTCATTTTAAAACCTAACATGTTTCTCTTAAGGAATACGCTCAATTTAATGGGTGATAATAATTTTCTTTGGAAGGAGGGTAAAGAAAAAAAAGTATAATAATTGGATACTCCGTCAATAGGTTGGGGAATACATGAAGGTATACCTTTGGGTATATTTGTAAGATATTTACTAAACATGTTAAAATCGGGTCCTGCATAAGTATGATCGGCAAAGGTCAAGTTGTTTAAATTGAGATTGAGTAAATTGTTTGTTACGTTTAAACTTTCGGTAAAAACATCCATCATTTTTAATTCTCTTTCAGGCCATATGACTTGATCGACGTTAAAAAAAGGTAATGGTAAAGAAGCTAAAGGTATATTTTTCAAAGTATAACGAAAATATTTTCTAGATGATCTAGATGAAAGAGGAAACCATATTTGATAAAAACTTGTTAATAATTCTACAGGTTCAGCTCCCAACTCGGATGATGTGACATAGAGTAATCTGCTCGCCGTTTGTGCGCGAATACTTGCAAAAGCAGCTTTAATAATATCTGCAAATTGTGGTAGTACCATTTTTTCAGTAGTATAAACTCCGGGCGTAGCGGGGTTTTTAGTATCAACGTAATCATTCCAAATTTTCCATAAGGCGTTAATATGAATATTGACATTATAAGGTATGTTGAAATCGTTTAGATTAGTTTCTACGTTATATAGGTTGCCTTCAAAAGGTATTGTATTGGTGTTGGTTAATATTTTTAATAAAAAAAAAGCAATTTGCCACGGTACAATGTGTTTTGTTTTTGATTTTTGACTTTCTGCAATAGGTAATATGTTATGAATATAAATATCTAAATCAACACTAAGAATATTATCATCGGCAGTTAACGGTCTGGTATCCGAAAGTAAGCTTCCCGAAGATAATGAGGGGTTTTTATAATTGGGTGTCAGCATGATGTGAATAAACGGACGAACAAAAGTATCTTCTACACCGTTTAGAATAATCTGTCTTTCGGGTGAAATAGCTGCTATTTCTGTTGCGGTTAAAAGCGGATGTTTTGCATATATTACAAAATTTTTACTAGTGTGAGTGTTTAAGGATAAGTTGTATATGTTGTCGTATAATGATCTACTACTATTATAATTATATTGTAGTAATTTGGTAAAATCTTCTAGAACGTAGGCAGTTGCAGATGTTCTGTTTGAAAAAAAACCAAAATAAGACAAACCTATTTCTTGTACGGTTGAAGTCGAACTAGATCGAATAGGTTGTAAAAAAGAAGGGTTGCTTGCATATTCGTTACTTTTTTTATAATACCACAATAAGTTATAGTTGGTTCTGTTAGCAAATGGGGCGGTATTGACGTTGAATAAATTTTGTTGTACATTGTTGTTTGCATCTAAACTAAACTTGATCATGGGCATATTGACTACAGCTGTTTTGTATCTAAGTTCAGTGTCAGGATCAAATAATAATTTTGGATTAAAATATTTTAATGATGAAATTTTAGCATCTTTATTATAATAAGTTGAAAAAAAGTCTGAAAAATAGAGCACTCTATTTAATCTGGAATTATAAAGTTCCAAGTTTCTAATAAAAAAATCATCTTGTCCGCCATGGGGTGTCATAGTACCAAAGAGTTTACTTCCACCTGTTGCATAAAAGGACCACATAAAATTCAAATGATCGCTACTCATGTTTTCCATATCTAATATGTCATAGCAAGGAAACGTGTCACCTGGTAAAGGGATATGATTAGCGTACAAGACAACACTTTTTGTAACAAGATAAAAATATTTTATGGGTCTTGTAGGATTAGCAATCATGTCGTTTTGAATATCGCACAACATTTTTTTTATAGCTGGTTTGGATTCCATTCTTAAACCGTAAGCGTTTTCAGAAAAAGATAGACTTTCGTCTACTCGAGTTAAATTTGTAGGTACGTCCATACTGGCTAAATGTAAAATGGTGTTATTTTTAAATGTGGGTTTGTCAATATCGTTAGGTGTCAAGGGTAAACTAAAATCGTTCAAAACATTATAATGCACGCTAGCTTGATTTTTATTTTTAATTTCGCTAAAATAATACGTGCTACAATCATATTTATTTACATCTAAAACATCGTCAAACGTTAAATTGTTCATTTTTTCTTTTTTTCTTGCTGTTTTTTCTTCAAAGGTTTTAAAAATGTATTAACATATTCGTTAAAGTTTTTATAATAAATGTCTTTGTCTTCTTCGTTAACAGGTAACAAATCTTCTCGTTTTACTTTAAATGTCTTATTTAAATTGCCTACTATTCCCACTTTATAAATATAAACGGGTAAATAACCTTCGACTGAAGGGTTAGTGCGCTGAGAGACTTTGATAATAATTACTTTTTTGGTCGTGTCCCAATACGGTTGATCGCGAGTAGTCGATTTGCTAAAAGTGTCTTTGGGATCTATTTTATATTTTTTCAAATAACATTCGGTTCCAACGGAGAGAGGTTTGTATATTTTTAATTTTTCGTTTTTGTATTCTTTTTCTACTCGATGTAACATGTTGGAAGAAAAATGATGTCCTCGTCTTTTGTCGTCTCGGTATTGATCGACTAAACGAAGAGCTTTACCTTTGGCGTCGTCAGCATCCAATTCATCAGGAGCGATTCCACTCGTGACTCGTTCTTTTTCGTTGAGTTTTTGTTCCATGTCCTCGATATAAAAACTCCAATTCTTTTTTTGAAGTTCACCTTGTTTTTTTAATTTTTGATAAAGTTGTTTTAATCGTCCTATGGTGGATTCGGCCAAGTAAGCTTTTCCATAATTTTTAGAACTAAAATGAACAATGTTTTGTTCATAACACCATTCTTCCATTTTGTTGTTAAAAAATTCACCACCTTGATCCGTTTGCAAGTAGATAAACGTTTTATCGTCTCTTTTAATGTCTTCAAAAATATGTTTAAAACTGCTCAGCACTTTGTCTGCTGTTTTTTTACTGGTGACTCTCAAATAGACTTTTTTAGATACTCCATCTACCACAACTAAACAAAATTCGGGTCGATGAGAAGCAAAATTTAAATTAAAACTGTTCATGTCGGCCAAATCAGCTTGAAAATATTGTCGAGGTCTATCGTACGAATATTGATGTGTTTCGTAAACATAAGGTTTGCGAGGAGCTTGTTTTTTAGCGTTGACATCGGTTGTTTTTTTAAAAAGCAAAGTAACGTGTGACCAAGCGGTGATGAGTCCGTTCCATTTGGCATAGATGGAATTTTCTAAAAGCGCTTTGAGTTGATCATAAAATTTCAAATCGGTTGGATTTTTTTTTAAAGTGTCCAATTGTAATAAAACTTTTTTAATTTTGGGTACGTCAGTCAAAGCAAACAAACGACTCGATAATTTGGTCAGTTGATCTTCTACAAGATTATCAATAGCATCTCTCAAAACATTGTCCATTTTTTTTAAAAGTCGGTATATTTTGTTATCGGAGCTTTTCTTTTTCTTTCGTCTATATTTGTAGACGATGATCTAGTAGGTGGTTTTTTTGTTCTTAATCCTAAACGACCACTTCTAGTTAACATTGGAGTTTCAGTACTAGCGCTAGCAGCTGTTGGTTCGCTTTCTGTTGTTTCAGGTAAAGCAGTAGCTCCTAATAATGTGGGATCAGTTTCAGGTTCAGTAGTTGTGTTTGTTTCAACAGGTTCTTCTTCTTTTTTAGTTTCTATCGGACCTAAATAAGGATCGGATGCTCGTGTTCGTGGTTCTTTTTTGGGTGTAGGAATTTCTAATAAGGAAGACTTTGTTAAAGGATGAGTGAATAAATTTCTTTTTTTAAAATGGGTAACATGTTTTAAAGCGTTGGCAAAATTTACAATATTATTAGAATCCATTTCAAAACATTTTTTATAAGACATTAAAAGTGAATTTAAACGAATAAGATGAGAATTATACATTGCACCCATTATCATTAACATTTCGAGCAAACTTTTTTCTTTGATTGTATTTTCTGTACTGTAAAATTGATTCGAATTGGATTTAATATGTTGCAATAATCCCAACATGCCTCCTTTTGCACAAGTTTGTTCTACTTCTTCTTTTAATAGGACAACATCTGTTACATCTCTAAAAGGTAAAGAAGGCACAGTGTTGAAAAAAGTTTTGAACGTCAAATAGACCATTGTTTCTCCGATGGCTCTGCTAGCTAACGCGTTTTCGTTATAGTTGTTTAACATTTGAGCAAATATATCTTTATTAGGTAATAAATAACTGTTGGCTTGAATGTATTCTCTCAATATTTCAAATTTATCACCTCGAAACATTTCGCCATAGTGTATACATCTTTGTTGAATAATGTCTTTTGTTTGTGTTAATATTTCAAAAGCTCTACTTCCACCAAAACTTTTATCGCTGAGAGATTCGCTTTCTATAAAACTAGAAGTCATAACAGTGTAAGGATCTCGAGCTAGAGCACTAGCATATACACCTTCGGAGGTTAATTTAGTTTCGTTTCGGAAGGGTATGTTGTATTTTCTAATAAAACTCCATAATTTGGCAAAAGTAAGTTGTCTTATTTGATAATAGTCGGCTACTATTCTCATGTTTGTTACAGAATGAGAAGAAGTGAGTAAAGTTAAAAATTCGTTAGCATAATAGGAATATTGTTTTGGATCGTTTATTTTTTCAAAGGCAAAGTTGGTGACATTGTTAATAATACTAGCTATAGATTCTTCTACATCTACGACGTTGGCTAGATATAAAATATAAATTTTTAAATTGTTTAAAGTAGCTTTTTCGTTTCTCGGTTTGTAAACGCGTAAAGAAATTTGATGCGAACCAAATCGATAATTGACTTGATTTTTACACATGTCCACCAGCTGTTTAGCCAAGTTGGGAATTTTTTTTACAGATTCGCTTCGATAAAGCTGTTCTAGAATTTCACTTGCATTGGCTGTTTCGTGAAAAATTAAAAATTTATTAAGAGGTGTCAAAGTGTAAATTTTTTTATTAGCCGATGGAATAGTGTTCAAAGTAGTAGAACGCGGTAAAGTGTTTAATGTAGATTGAATAGAGGTGGGTGGTGTAGCGGTAAGAGCGTTGTCTTGAATAGGAAATCTTTTTAAATTTCTCATGCTTCTCAAAGATTCGCTTATATTTCTTTGATCGATTTGATCATTAAAATCGCTTTGTTTATTCAGATTTAAAATGGATTTAAAAGCGTAAGCATCACCTCCTACGTTGAGATAGGTTTTCCATTTTTCTTGATCGCTGATTAAACTTGTAGCTATATCACTATCGAGCATAGTGTCTAGAGGTAACAAAGCATTTAAACTTTGTTGAAAGCTTACTTCGCCAGCAATTTGATTGTCGAGATTGATGGGATCGGCATAATTGAGAGAAGAAGGCAAATCGTATCTCTGGATAAGCTCAGAGACATTGGATGTGTTTGTTTCGCCAGATTCTAGGTTACTTTGTTCGTTTTCTTGTTCGTCAATTTGTAACAATTTTTTGTTAAAAACATCCATGTTGTAGGCATTTTTGGCTAATACCTTACGTAAGGTTAATAAAGGAGACTCGTGATAAGGTCTATATCTATTCATGTTTCATAAAAATACAAATTATTTTGAAAATACAATTCTTTTTGACAATAATCAACGTCAAATTGTTGTCTTAATAAATCGATTACAGTTTTTGTAGGTTGTATAGTGTCGAATGAGATTAATTTATTAGCGTAATAATTTATAATTTCGTGATAAAGTTTAAAACGAGTAGAGTTGAAATATTCTTTTAAAACGTCGTAATTGTGATAAACAAAGTCTGATATAGCTTGATTTTTATCTTTCATTTTTTCTTTTTTCATAATGACTTTTCCGTTTTCGTTAAATTTTGGATACGGATACAAATATTCTTTGACAAAAAGTTTAATTTCTATACAAACGTATTCTTGAAAAGCGTTTTTTATTTGTTGTCGTTCGTGATCCGATAAAAGTTCGCATTTTAACATTTTTACAGCGTTAAAACGCGTCAAAATTTCTTTCATCCATATTTTAATTTCGTTTTCGTCAATGTCTTTTCTTCTATTCATTTTGGGAATAAATATTTGTCCTCGAACAGCCAACTTTTGTCTCATGGCTTGTCGTTTACTCGCTTTGTTAGAAGGATTGCAACATTCGTAATCGTTTTGTAAAATTCGTAAAAATTCTTCACTTTCCCAATCATGTAGAATCAGAGGCGTGTCCACTGTCTGAAGATTCGTCTGTAGATTCGTCTGAAGATTCGCACAATCCATATCGTTTTTGTCTTTTAATTTCTTCGAGTAGCTGTGTTGCTCTCTCGCTTTCACTCCATTTTCTTTTTTTTATCGTATTTTCTTTTTCCTTATTTATATCCATTTTATCTTCTTCGCCGGGTTTATTCTCCTTCTCTTGATTATAGTTGTTGTGATGCGATTTGAGATAATAATGATTTTTTAGATTAGGCGCTTTTACGTAGGGAAAAGATTGAAAACTAACAATTTTTTTGTTCACGCTCATGTCTTTATAATCAAAGTCCAATTTACCTTGAGCGTCTACTGGAATAAATACTTTTTGTTCTTTACTCGTAATTTGAGTTCTTAAGCGTGCAACGGAAGAGTTTCTTTTAAACAAAGCCAAATGTCCGTGTTGATTAGAAGTTTCTTTATTTAACAAATCGGTGATAACGTGATGATGCATTTTGCCGGTCGAAGGAAAATCGTTTTTAAATATTTTTTCAATTTCGCTGTTGTTATCAAAAGAAATGATACATTTGTAATGAGACACTAAATTGTTCCAACATTGACTGGCTTTAGAAGGTACGGAATGAAAAACGGTAATGGTACCTACTCCGTGATGAGAACCGCTAGAACACGCGCTAGTGTATTGTTGACTTTTTAAACAAAAAGCGCTAATGTCATCAAATAAAAGTATTGTTTTTAATAAACGGTGATCGCTATTTTGAATACCGTATTTATCTTTGGAAAAACCAATAGCTCTCTGTATTACCGAATCTAAATTTTCTGGACTGTTCACTGTTATAATCTGATACGCTTCTAAATTATTTTTTGAAGAGTCGATAATATTTTTCCATGTTTTGTGTTGACAATCGCTAGGTTCTCTCATTTGTATCACAAATAACATTTCGGCATCAGGAAATTTTCCACAATGTAATAAATCTCTAGCCATAGTTGATTTTCCACTGTTTGTAGGACCTGTAATAATTGTATTTTCTGGATAGACATCTTGAGTAGGTTTAAAAATATTAAATTTTACTTGCGAATGGGTTTCATCGTCTTTGAGTTCAGTTTCTTTTGATGTTCCTTTCAAATAGAAATCATGAAAACCTTTTTCGTTTAATATTTCGGTAATAGATCTACCATCTTTTTTTTCTATAAGTTTTTCTATAGGTTGTTCTACAGTCTCTATTTTTTGTTCAAGAGGTTTTTCTTCTTTTTCTTCCATTTTTTTTTTTTAACTACGAATAAAAAAACAAACATTTTTTTTAATTTATATCCTTTTTTTATCAAAAAAATTTTTACAAAATACGGTTCAAAATAATTTTTTTAATGTCCATTCTTGGTATGTTGTTCATTGCGTAAAGTAATTGTTCTTTAGTGCCATTACGATTCCATATTTTTAACATTTCAAAAGCTTTTTCTTCGATATATCTGTAATCTGCATCAATAAGATCCAGTTCTTGTTCACACACTTTCAAATATCTTCCACACGTTTTCCAATCTCGATTTAATCGTTTTGCCACTTCTGTTAATACTATATTATCCATCTTTTTTATTTTCTAAAAGACAATTACAATTATAATGAATACTATTGTATTCTTCACAATGAACACAATCTTCTTCATAACATCCCACGTGACACTCGAAACATAAATATTCAACCAAACAATCAAAACAGCAACTTAAAAATCCTTCATGAATTAATTGTCGTCCGTTCAGAGTAATGAGAATCAAACGCGAAGTATAAGAACCGTTTTTTTTATTTTTAAAATAATGAATTTCGTTTTCTGTATTTTCTACTAAATAAAAATTTTTAAAACCAATTTCTTTTAATTTGTTTTCAAGTTGTTGCGCTGTCCATTTTTGTTCTAAAAAATAAAACACCATTTTTTTTTTTATAATCATAAAAAAATTTTTTTTTACAAATTTATATTCTTTTTAAGATCGTATAATAAAGGGATCAAAACTTTTCGATTAAACATGGCCATTGTTTGATAACGTTCTGATTGTTTTATAATATTTTTTTCAATTTCAAGTAAATTTTGAATATGTTCATCGCTACAAAATTTTTCTATATCGGGTAACACTTTTAAATTGGCTTCTCGTATCGGTTGCAAAAGATAATGATCACGAATTTCGGTCATGACTCCGTCATCAAAAACATAATTTTTTTGTGTAAATCTTTTTAAAAAATCAATAGTGTGCGTTTGTATTTTCACTTGTTTGTAATTGACACTCATTCTATTTTGTTCGATAGGTTGATTTTCTTTTATCACTGAAAAAGGAACTTGTTTACACAATCTTTTGGCAGCAAAGGTATCGAATCCGTTGACATAATTTGAAAATAAAAGTTTAGAATTGGGTACTCCTTTAGCTCTATTTTTATAATAATTTTTTTCTTCGTCTCCGTTGACGCTATGAACGCTATAACATTTAGGTCCCATAGCAAAAGCTTGTGCAATGTAATAAGGAGGAGGTATTTCGTTTTGAAAATGATCCGTTTCTTTGGCGTAAAGAGTGGAATAAAAAGGATGAGCTCGTTTTATAATTGGAATAATCCATCCAACGATTGCCAAAGTTTGAAAAATAAATCCATTCTTCTACCTTTTCTCGAAACGTTGTGGAAAGCATTTTGTGTTTCTTTTGCGTAATAAAAAAACAACCAGAATCAGTATCTGTTACTACTAAATGTTTTTCAGCTCCATGATTTCTTAATACTTGTCCCAATTCCCAACTAAAACGTCCTACATTAAGTTTGGCATAAGATAAAATTTGTGAAGCTACAATACGTAAAGAGGTGTTTACGAGTTTGCATTTTCGCTGGTTGTTAAATGAGAGCGTTTTTTATGATCTTTCGATTTAAAAGTTCAAAGGCGTCTTTCATTTCATGATGATTGTCTTGATCGTGAAATAAAATACTTTTGGTTTTAACATCTGTCATTAAACCAAACAAAGTTTCTTTAAAATAATCATCATAACTAAAATCACTCGTTTCGTATTCATCTAAACATACTTTTTTTTCAAAAACGTCCAATTTATATCTTTCAGGTTCAACACCGATGAATTGTGATCCGTTATATAATAAATTTTGAAAATGAAAAGGGAATAACTTTTTAATATTTTCATCGGTTTGACCTTCTTGAATTAAAACACGACGAATGTTTTGAAAATTTTCAATACTATTTTGAAATGCTTTTTCTTCGTGGTTCATAAAAGTAGTATTTAGTTTTTGTGCAATTTGTTGACTCAAGGTTCCGTAATGACCGTTAATTTGTAATTTGCAAGAAGCATCCACTACCTTGTCGCCCTTTTTAAATAGCTTCTTTTCTTTTTCCATATTTCGTTTTACCATTTTTTGAGCTAAAGGATAACGCCATAGAGGAAGCACTTTGTAAATTTTTCAACAATGCATCCACAGCACGTAGTCAACCATATTAAAGTGTCTAAAATTCACACGTTTCATGCGAACTTAATTTCATGACCAATTTAATAGTTTTGTCTTTTTCTATACCGTAGGTTCCATTGTTTTTGAGATAACGTTTGGATACAATTTCAGTGGGAGAATAATCTTGAAAGGATATAATTTCTTTTTCTACCATGGGTGAAAAACCTCCTACTTGATCTTGATACTCTGGTTTCATAGTAATTTGACAATGCACTAAAGCGCTCGTCGAGAAACCGTTTAAATTAACGCGATGATATTTTCGAATCACATCGTCTAAAGTAATACATTCCAAATCAAAAGAATATTTCATGTGAAAAGGTAAAGGTTTTAATTGAGCTCCTCCGTATTGTCCGTTTTCGTCCATAAAAATTAAACAACCTCTCAATTCGCTGTTTAATTTGAGTTCTTTTATTTTAGGTTCAAAGTAATCTGTATCAATGGCAAACTTTTGCGTACCGTTGGTGGACATACCGCCTCGAATACTCTTTTCAATCATTTTTTGATGTTCGTTGGTCGCAGGATATTGGATTGGAATTAAACTGATGGTAGAATTGAGTTTACTGTATAACTAAAAATGCTAACATGATTTAGAATATGAAACTTTGTAAATTGAAATGTTCTTTCGTCAAAGTCAATCATAACAGAACCTAATACGACCGTATCGAGTACAGTATAGATATGCAATAAGGATTTTAAAGTTTTTAAATTCAAAAAGTTCCACAATTTTTTAACACCTTCGTAAGCTTCTTTCAATTTTTTAATTTCTTCTTGTAAGTTTTTAGACTTCATTAAATCGTTTTGAGCAAATAATTCAATCGGTGGAAATGTTTTATATTCAATGTTTAAGAGTTCGTCTGTTATTTGCGAGTAAGGAAATAATGTTTTTTTAATAAAACAGTTTTTAAACTCTAAATTGTCGGCTAAATCATTTACTTCGGGATGAAAAGGTCGTAAATAATGCAACATGGTGTTGACAATTTGATGTTGTGCTTTTTGTGACAACATACTACTGGCCTGTTCTAAGGAACAGTTTAAAATTTTCAAACTATCTACAATTTTAATATGTTTACCGATGCAAATAATATTGACTTTGCTTACATTTTTAGATATAACAAAAACATCTTCCATGTTGCTGTATTTTATAAAGCATTAAAAGGTGTAGTTTCATATTCTGCCAAATGAACGTATAAAGGAATATCCAATATTTTTTTTAAACCTTCTACAATCATAATACGATTATCAAAAGAAGCATTGTGAGCAAATATAGGACAAGACAAATGCTGACTATATCTACCTAAATTTTTGTTGCAATAATCGTGAGCTAATCCGTACACTTGTCCTGAAAAATGATCGTGATCAATAACAAGATAATCTTCAAAAGCGTTAAGAAAAAATTGGCATTTATTTAAAACTTTTTCTCGATTTTTTTCATCTTCAATAAAATCAGTTAAATTAAATTGGGTTTCAAATTGTTTATTAAAAGCAACCAACATGGTGTGATACCATAATTCGTAGACGGGTTGCTTGAATTTTCTCATGAGAAACAAAAATGAAGGTTGTCTGTATATTGTTCACCCGTTTCGTTAATACATTTGCGAAAGATTTTGATTAAAAAGTAGGGATCTTCTAATAACTCTATATCTTCTTGATTAAAATAGTTTTCAAATTGGTGTTCGGTCATGATAAGCAAAGACAATTGTTTCATATAATCTACAAGTTCAGCAGTGGTGATTCTCACATAATCACTCAATAATCCGTTAGTGGCAGGTAAGTGTTGAAATTTTTCCCACCATCTACAACAAATGTAATACAAAGTGGAGACTCGAAATAAATCTTGTTTTATTTTTTCAGCATCGTTGTCGATTAAATAATTTGAACGTGACAAGGTAACATGAACAATTCTAATCGTCCTACTCTTTGAAACACCATGTTTACAACTTGAATTCGCTTGTCGTTATAAATGCGAAATTCATTATGATTTAATCTTTCCATTTCTTGAGGAGTCATGTGAGAAAATTTATTTTATAAACATCAGATTGACGTATTTTATCTACAGGAGTTCCTACAAATAGAACAACAAGGATTTTCTTCTCGCCATATTAAATCTCTTTCTTCACTTGATATATTTAATTTTCAAAACGCGGTAAACATATTTCATATGTAAATCGAACCAAAGTATCTGCTAAAGCAATGATATCGTAAACTCTCAATTCCATTTTTAATTTTTCATTATTTTCACAATTTAGTTTTTCCCACAAGATACGTCTGTGTGTCTTGTGAAGTAAAGAAACTCCTGGTTGAAAATAGTCTGGTAGACAAGTTAAAGGATTTCTTTCTAAACTTTCAACCGTATTTTCATAATAAAAAATCCATTGAGTAATGACTTGACCTTGTTCGTCTAAACCAAAACATTCTCTTGCTAATTTTTCATGAATGCATTGAATCACAATGGAATGACAATAATAATTCAACTCAGATAAAGGTTTCACTTTGGAAGTAGCATTTTCTTCAGACTTTGTAATACTCGTTTCGCAATCAAAAGTCATTAAAAATGGAAACAAGTTTCTACTTGTACACATGAACGAATTTTGTGGTCGATAGTGAGTAATGCAATCACCGTATGTAAATTTGTCCGGTTTATAATAACCTTCGCATTTGTGTTTCTCTGTGGTAAATTTTTGTCCACAATCAGAACATTGAAACAAAACACGTGAGTTGTTAGAACAAAAATACTTTGTAGAAAATTTTTCATTCAACATGCTTATAGCGTGAAAAGAATTATTTTTTTGAAAAATACAAATTTTGATCGTGTTGATTGTTTTTTTTCGTTCATTGGCTTTATTTCTTTCTTCGTCGTTAATAAATACTCTTTGAGAATCTTGATCGTCTTGGTAATGTTTGCGCTTTCGTAAACTACTTTAACAATTCTGCAAGAGAACTTTTATATTGTGATTTTAATTTTGAATGCAACAAACGAATTTGGTGTTTTTTTTGTTAACGGCAAAAATTTTAATGTTAATACGATCAAAAGTGTTTTCGTAAGCAAAACAATGACAAAAATCAATCAAAGTTTGAAATGACGTATTTTTAGATTTTTCTTTATTTGTTGTAAAACGTCTTTCCATGCTAGAACATTTTGCTCTTCTTGATCTTCAAAAAGAAGTTGTAAAATATTTTCTTCAGAATATAATCTGTAGTGTTTTTTTCCAACACTTTTCTATTCCATTCTTCAACGGTGCTCACATTCCATTGACGAATCAACAAAGACACGAGAAAAGCAGAATAAAAACATAATCCTGGTTCAAATAAAATACTATAATCTAAAAACATTTTCTTTTTTTGTTGATAAGTCAGAATAGTATAAACAGTACTTTTTAGTGTTTTTTCCCATTGTGTTAAAGAATGAGGTCTATACCATTCGCCAAACCATTCGTCTATTTCTATCTTCTTTGTTGTTTTTTTTTCGTAATATATTTTATTGTGTTTCTTTTGGTTACTTTTTTCTTCGTTGTTTTAGTGTTTCTTTCTTTTTTTCATAATAAGTTTTGTTGAGTTTTTTCTTTTTTTCCATTTCTTCATTTGTTATTCGTTGTTTTAGTGTTTCTTTCTTTTTTTCATAATAAGTTTTGTTGAGTTTTTTCTTTTTTCCATTTCTTCATTTGTCATGTGTTTTTTCTTTTGGTTACTTTTTAGTGTTTCTTTCTTTTTTTCATAATAAGTTTTGTTGAGTTTTTTTCTTTTTTTCAATTTCTTCATCTGTCATGAGCGTTTTTCTTTTAAAACCAGACAATTCAAAATCTCGTAATTTCATCATGGATCTTTCTGTTAAATTGGATAAAGTTTTAATTTTAATATTACATAATCGTATTATCTTCCATCCGCTGTCGTTTTCTAAAACATTAAAAACAGCTCGTACATTGGCATCTTGAATAAAACGCAAATTTGTCGGTCCTTCTAAAGGTTTAATAAAATAAACAGGTGAATTGTAACAACGTTTCATTATTTTACAATAACCATTTTCAATAGACTTACAACACAAAGTAACAATATTATAACCTAATAAGAAATTTTGAAACAAGTCAGCAAAAAGAATACTGTTTTTCATTTGTGTTTCAAAACCTTGCATTGTTTTTTGTTCAACATGATGAACAATTTCATCTGGACTTTGAGTTTCTGAATAAAGTTGTGATTCTTCTACAATATCTTCATCTTTATAACGATCTTTAATGTAAAAAAAATGTTCCGTGTATATACTGTTATTACTAAAACGAGTTTCCTCAGTTTGATATTCAAATTTCATTTTTTTTAAGAATCTAAAAAAAAAAAATTTACATGTATTTTTTATAAAATTCCAAAACATCAGAATCAACAGTAATACTTTTAAATAGTGTTCGTAATCAAATTTATTATTAATAATTATAAATATATCGTTCAAATTGCAAACTCGTGATAAAGAAACATAATAAAGACTATTAATAAAAGCCTTTGAATTAAATTGAACAACGGCTTTATTCATGGTACTTCCTTGTGCTTTATGAACCGTAAAAGAAAATGCTAATTTTAAAGGCAAACCAAATCTTGAGCCCACGACAGCATGAGAGCAATCTAAAATTTCTTCTTGACACATTCAATTTTGACTTCTTTTTATTCATCATCACCCAAACTGCATTACTTCTATTAAAATAACAGTACCAATAGTACCATTACACAAACCTTCTTCCACATTAATATTCTTACAAGCATCACAATAGCACCTATTTTAAGATAAACAGCTGCCGGAATTTGAAACGAGCATGGAATATTTCGATTTTTAATAACATCTTTAGCATAAAACCAATACCCTTCTTGTTTGATAGTTTCCATTTTTTGATTGTTATAAACATCCACTTCGATGTTTCTAAAAAACAATCTTGTATATTTAGAGTTTAAATTTTCATCTTTTTCAAAACAACGTGTCATAAAATAATCAATAGTTTTGTCTGAAACTTGACCAACACGTAGTTCATTTAAAGCTCCAAAAAATTGTTCGTCGTCTTTTTGTCTAAAACATTGAGTTAAAACCCAACACTTCTGTCATGTAGTGTAGCCATATTGTGATTTAAAAACAAATTGACCTGAAACAGGTGGCAACTGAAAAAAATCACCACAAGCAATCACTTGTATACCACCAAATAATTCATCGTAACATTGTTCTAATTTCACAAGCTATCGAATGTAATAAATCAAATGTTGAAGCGCTAATCATTGAAATTTCATCAATAATTAAAACATCAGTTTCCAACCATGTTTTTTTAATGTCTTGATGCATATGTCGTTTATAATAATCGACACTTTTAACACCAGTTTCTATACCAGCAAAAGCATGTATGGTGACACCATTGATTAAATAAGATGCTTTTCCTGTACTCGCTGTAATATGTATTGTTTTATAAATTTGTTCGCTTTGAGCTATTTGGTTGACAATATAACTTTTACCGCATCCAGCACCACCAGTAATAAAGAAATTCTTTCCTTCATCAAGCCATTGAAGTGCTTTTTGTTGTTGCAAAGATAACATTTTTTTTATTATTTTGCTGAAAAAAAATATTTTTTTTTTTATTTACTGAAAAAAATACATATAAGAATATTTGATAAAAAAGAATAACAAAATTAGTTTAACATTTAAAATTTGTTCGTATTTTAAATAAAAAGTCACTATCGTTTTCGTCTAACAAAAATTTCAAAGATGCCATTTCCTCGTCAGTTAAAGTTTTGCCATTTTCTTTCTCCTCGTCAGTTAAAGTTTCGCGAATTTCTTTCAACAAAGAATTCATATTTACAATCTTTTCCAACATTTTTTTATTTTCATTTATATTATTCATCTAAAAAAAAAAAAATTTATTTCGAATATAAAAATATTACACCATATTTTATAAAAAACATCATATATATAATGTTTCTATTGATCAGTTTTTCCAATTTAGTTGAAAAATTGTTTTTGTTCCCATTAACAAGTAATAAAAATTTCACAGCTGACATTTCATCTTTGTTCAATACTTTTATTTGTTCATTATGTTTGTTTAATAATTCAACAAGTTGTTATTTTCATTTATTTTATTCATCTAAAAAAAAATTGTCAATTAATAAACAGAATTATAACATTTTTCACAATATATAAATGAACAACTTTCACCATCAAATTCTCTATGCTCATCACACTCTTCACATTCGTTTAAATAATGTTTACAATTTCAATTTCTTTACATTTTTCTTTTACATGGTTTAAAACATCTTCTTTACATTTTAATTTAAAAAAATCATAAAAACATTCAAAATTTAAATTCAAATAAATATGATAATGTTTTTTAATATATTGAAAAACCATCAAAATCAATATATGAGGTACTCGTTTCATTTCTTGAATGAAAAAAATCATCCCACTTGTACTCACCATACCATTGACATCGACGACATAAAATTTGTTTAGAACTAATCGCATGTATTCGAATTTCTTCCAATGTAGCTGGGTGAGCTCGATTGAATTGGTATATTTTTTCCATCAAAAATCCAAATCATTTTCTGTAGTTGCATTTTTTATTATGTAATCTAAAAAAAATAAAGAAAAAAAATTACATTAATAAAAAAAATAGTTACTTTAACGAAACCATCGATATACCAAATTTTTATTAAAAGTACAATTGTCACACAAATGTTCAAAAACACAATTGTCACACAAATGTCAAAAACACAATTACATTTAACTAAATCACGTATTTCATGATTAATAAGACCAAAAATTTTGTTTAATAAATCAGACGATAAAGCAAGTTTACTAGAAGCTTTTATTATCATAGTGTAAAATTCTTTTATTGAATCCTCACAATAACTACAACATAAACAAAGAAAACGATAATCAAACACAGGATCGTATTCTCCACATTGACATTCAGCCAAAAATTTAATCTTTTTCTCTTTATTTCTATAAATTTCAAGAGTTGTTCTTTAGTTAAATCCATTTTTTTTGAAGCTATATCCACACAAGAACAACAATACATACAAAGAAATGATGGTTTGTATTCGTCACATGACATTCGGTTAAAAATTTCTTTTGTTTTTTATAATCTTTTAAGATTAACTTTTTAGATAAATCCATTTTTTTTGAAGCTTTTAATATAATAGAATAGTTACACCACGATATCTCCTCTTGTTCCATTTTTTATTATGTAATCTAAAAAAAATACAAAAAATGTATACAATTCATTACAAAAAATGGAATTCAAATTTGATATAAAAAATGATTATATAAAAAACAAATATAAAAACAAATATATATATTAATTACAAAAATAAAAAAAATGTTTGTTTCTATCAGATAAATATAATTATATCGACAAATGTAATTATATCTTTAATTGTTTACAATTCGTCATCGTCCAAAAATATAAAAAAATGTTTGTTTCTATCAGAAAAATGACGTTCTGTAAATGTAATTTTATCTTTAATTGTTTTACAATTCGAACATAACCTTTTACATTCACAATTCACTAATTTCGAAATTGGTCTCGTCGATGTTGAATAATTGATTCTATCAATTCTTCAGAACAACCCATTTTTTTTGCATTTAACATTATGTTAGTTTCCATTTTTTTTAATAATCTAAAAAAAATATAAAAATTATATACAAAAATTTTATTATTAACAAAATACAAAAAAATTATTAGACAAAATACAAAAAAAATAAAAACTATATACAAAATTTTTATTATTTAAATATAACATCTAAAAAATGTTTATATAATGTTTTCATAGTCTATTTTTTCTTCACTCAATTCCAAAGCAATTTTTTTACAATCATAACACATCATATCGCAATATTGTTTTTTATTGTTCATATCGCAAGTACAAAAAGCCAAAAAGTTCAAACTTTTTTTTGTTTTTTCTGACAATTCCAACAAGCTCAATGTATAATTTTCCATTTTTTATTATAAAAACTAAAAATACAAAAAAAATGTAATAAAGTTTTAAATAAAAAAAATATATAAACAAAATGCTATAAAATTTAATATAAAAAAATTTTTTTAAATAAAAAAACAAAAAAAAATATAAACATGTTAAAAATATAAACAAAATACTATAAAATTTAATATGAAAAAATTATTAAATAAAACATTAAATATTACAAAGTTTTTAAATAAAATTCTATATACAAAATGACATTATTCAATTATTTCTTCATAGTCTCGTTTCCTTCTTAGAGAGTCTCTTTTTTCTGCCATTATAATATGTCTCGCCATCATTAGACAATTCTTACACAAATCTCTTTCACAAGCACACGAAGCTAGCTTATAAATTTCTTCTTTATAATAACGAAAGTTTTTTTTCGTTATCGCTTCACTGAATCCCAATTTTATACTTGCTATTTTTATATTTTTTTCCATTTTTATTATGTAATGCTAAAAAAATTTAATATAAAAAATTCAAATTTAATATACAAAAATTTAATATCGAAATTTAATTATTCATCCATATCCATCCATATTTATCTATATAAAAAGGTGGTTCATATTTCAAACACACAATCACTATTTTCTAATATTTCCAACACAATCTTTTTACATTTTCGACACATATTATGCGATTTACAAGCACACGAAGCCAAACTATTAATATCCTCTTTATAATAACAAAAATTATTTTTCATCAACACTTCAGGCAATACCAATTTTTTGCAAGCCAACTTTATATTTTTTTCCATGTTTTATTATGTAATCTAAAAAAAAATACATAATTAAAAAATTTTACCAAAATAATAATAACCAAAAATATTTCTTAGTTCGACATAAATGTGACAAGCATTTAAATTACAAAATACACATTGAGGTGAACATTCACAATCAGCAATTTTACATAAAGCATCAAAAACAAAATTACGTTCTTTACAAATCACTTTAAGTAACGTTGTTGAAATCCCAATTTTTTTTGAGACTTTTTTACACTTTTCAAAAGTCTCTTCATTTAACCACCAACCTTGAAAGAACAAATGTCCAAAACTTTCTAATAAAAGTTCTTTTTCAATTTTAAAAATTTTTTCTTCAGAATATTTTTTCAGTTTTTCAGGTTTTAATTTTCGCACTTCTTTTACAAAATTGACAAATTCTTCTTGAGTCATTTCTTCTTGAAACAATTCTTTAAGATGATAATCTTCCAAACTATCTTCTTGAAACAATTCTTTAAGATGATAATCTTCCAAACCATTTTCCAAACAGTGCCATCCATTTATAGAATTCAAATAAGTTTGTCTTATACATTCTAGAAGAAGATTGCCGTAACGAAAAGCATTGTTGTCGCGATCAATAACAGCAAACCTTCCATCTTTATTTTTAACAATTTCAAATTCACAAACCACAACCATTTTTTTATTATGTAATCTAAAAAAATACAATAAAATGATTAAAAAAATGACAATAAAATTTATTTAAAAATGATATTATTGATGACAATTTTTTTTTCCACATTCATTGCATAAATAAGTTTAGTCTTTTGACATTCTTTATGATGACACAATTCTATGTATTGACAAATTGTTGGTGTTGTTGCCATAATGCTGTTTGTTGGTCGAACTATTATTTTTACCATTTTTTTATTATGTAATCTAAAGAGAAAAAAAATTTAATCAAAAAAGGTACTCAAATATTCCATTGTTTTTAAAAAAGAAAGTTGTAATTCTTCGCGAATACGTATTGTTTTTTCAGTCTTGTTGACAAAAGAAAAATGTTTCATTATTTCTTTGCGAATTCAGGGACATTTTTTTCAATATACTCAAACATAGCCAAATCTCTTTCTTTTTGTTTTTCTTTATCTTCTTCTACCTCTATTTTAAGCCATTCAATCTCTTTTTGATTTGTCGTAAAATAATTTGTACATGGCTTGATAATACAGTTGCAAAGTTCTCAATCTGTTTATAAAACCATCTTTTTCAGCATCTTTTCGTATTAAACGGTTCAATTCGTCTACTGCTTCATTGTTGTCGTGAAAATTTTTAAAATCATCACCATATTCAACAAAACATTTTACTATTTTATATTCAGCAGCAACATCTGCGTTACGTTTATCCAACTTTCTATATTTATGAGAGATGTATTTTCCACATTTATAATCTCGAAAGAAATCCATATTTTTTATTAGTTTACCTAAAAAAATACAAAAGTTATTAAAAGTATAAAAAAAAATCAAGTTACTCGATATAAATATTTATAAGAAGAAGCGTAAAACAATTTTTAATTGTTTTTTTAATATTAATCTTTCTTCGTGCTTTGAAATGTAATGAAAATTTTTCATGTCCACGTTTACTTTCATATAAGAGAACAAGGCTTCATCTCTTCTTGCAAATTCTTCCTTTTCTTTTTTTACAATAAATTCGTCTTCTTCAATTGCAGCATTGCAAGTGACAATCATGAAATTGAACATCTCTATTAAAAATTGACGTATATTGAGATATTTTTTGATGAGCTCGTTATTTTTATCTATAATTTCTGTTATTTTATCAAGTTGTCCCACTATACCATCTTGATGTTCGTCATTAGTTAAAAATTCTTTAACAATAACAAAATGAAAATAAAAAACAGGTGATAATTCTTCCAAAAACTCCCACAATTTCCGTTCAGAATGATGTAGTTTGTAACATTTGGTAATCCATTTGATGCGATCTTCAGACCATTTTTCATTATTCATTTTTTAATTAATCTAAATCTAAAAAAAATAAAAAAAATTATACAGATAAATGTTTAAATTCATAATTTAAATCGTTATTACATTCAATATGTTTATAACTAAAAGTTAACAATTCTGAAAAAATTTTTGCAATAGTTTGTAAACTCAATATATAATTATAAACACTACTATTCTTTTCCATTTTTATAGAATCCATAAATAATTTTTCTCTACTACCACAATCAAGCTTAATTTTAGAAAAAATATCCAAATAACAATCTAGTTTATTTAAACTCATAACTTGAATTGCTTGCATAAAAAAACTCTTCATATCATTAACATCTTTGAGCACATTACTAAATGAGTCTGTTTGATACATGTTAACATAAGCGAATATTCTTGATAAACGCCCATATTGTTTTTCATCATGTTGAAAAATACTATCCCAAGTAAAGCGTGTAGGCCAACAATCCATTTTTTATTAGTTTTTCTAAAAAAATAAAAAAATAAAAAAAGAAGAAATGACATAATTTTTACTAATCTAAAAAATAAAAAAATTTTACAAAAAAATATTTTACAAAAAAAAATTATTTTCCAGTGGAACCAAAACCACCCTTTCTTTCTACATCTTTAATCATTGACATTTTTACTTGTCCACAAAAACACCCATCAAATTCTATTACATTTTTTTCAGCTTTAAACATTTTTACAAATCCCATTTGAGCGATGGCATCTCCACGTTTAAACACAACATTTTCTTCAGAATGATTCATCAATAAGACTTTAATTTCGTCTTTATAATCGGCATCTATTATGCCTGGAGCATTGAACACTACCACACCATGTTTAAAAGCAATACCTGATTTTGAATATATTTGTCCTACTAAATTTGAATCCATTTTATCTATATACACTCCAGTATTTACTAAAACACGTTGATGGGGTTGAAGTATAACATCCTTTGAGCTTCTCAAATCAAAACAAGCACTTTCTTTTGTTTCATAAAAAGACCATTCATGAATATCTGTAATTTCAAGTGATTTAAACTCTTTATTTTCCATTTTATCTATCTCGCTGTCTTGTCCAAAAAGATGATAACCTCAAGTTGTTTTTCCACTCTTTTTATATAAAATAGTAGTCATAACAACATTATCTCTATCATTAAAAACAGAATTAAAAGTGTAAAGTACAAAGTTTAAAGTTCATCGTACCACACATTGAACTTTAGACTCTTGATTAAGGGATTAACATTTTTCTAAAAAACTTGTTTAGTACTTGTTTTTTTTTAATCTCTCTTTTCAACTGAAATAGTATAAAAAGAGTTCATTTCCATTTCAAAGTTCATTCACAACACAACAAACATCAAAAAATGACAGAGTTTGAAATTGTTTACTGCAATGATAACAACTATGTTAAATTTGCAGATCTAGCAGCTGCAACTTTGTGGCTCATTGAATTTAAAGAAGAAAAAAATGTGAAAGAAAAACAATATTCTACTGTTCCTCTTAAACCGTTGGCCCAATTTAACTTTAATAAAAAAGAATTGATTTACAAACAAAAAAATGAGGGTTGTGAAATCTTGTTACCATGGCGATATAGAGAAATGTGCGAACTCAACAAAACAAATTATTTGTTGAGATGCGAATTGAAATTGACTAAAGACGACAACACATTTAAAATGAACAAAGGCGAACTCACTTATAATGCGGTGTTTAAATTCAATCATAACAAAATGACCAAAAAAGTATTGGAAAGTTTGATGATGGCTATGGAAGAAGCTCAAAACAAAGCCTATAGGCAAGTAGCTTACCCTAAAACTCGCATATTAAAAACGATCGATTTTAGCAATTTTAGTATACGATTAGCCAAAGAAGAAGACGAAATTTATACTACAGAATATGCAAGACAGTTGGCTATAGAACCCTCTTTTCATAATTCGTTAATTAAAAATGGCGTTTCACGAAATTTAAATCAAAATTTAAAAAGAGCTTCTCTCGAGCTTGCTGAAATTGAAACAAAAAAAACCAAAGTCGAACCAGAAGTACCAGAAGTACCAGAAGTACCAGAAGAAGAAGAATAATTTTTTTTTAAAATAAAAATTTTTGTAATTTTTTTGAATTAAAAAACCTGTTTAATATCAAAAAACTTGTTTTTTTAATCTCTCTCTTTTCCTATATAAAGGGTGAAAAAAACAAAACACTAGTTCATTTGTGAAAGAGAAAATGACTAGCAAACAACTCGACGAAAGTCTTATCAAAGCTGTTCAACTTTTTTATCCAGATAATGAATTACATCCTATGTTGTTTGAATTTCACCATTTAAATAACACGTATGAAGAATGGCAAGACATTATCTTTAAGTATTTAAAAAATTTTAACTTGGAATTAAACTTGGAAGAAGAAAAATTTAAGGATTTATATTATATTTTTATAGCTAAAGACTATGAAAATAGACTTGATTTGTTTGAAAAACCATCACGACGTTATATGAATTTTGTAGAACAAGCACCATCATGGAGAACAAACATGCTCGAAGTATGTCGTCTGATAAACGATGATTTTTTAAATGTTATCAAAACAAGTGTAGAAAAACAACACGAAGAATTAAAAAAACAACTAGAAGACTTTCTTAAAGTATATAAACTTTATTACAAATCAAAAAACATGGAAAAACAAACTTCGTGGAAAAGCAAACTTAAACCCACTTTAAAGTATTATTTTTTGTTTCCTTATCTATCTAACAAATGGGAATATGATCAGTTGAAGAAAAATTGTAAACTGTTAAATTATGTTGTTCCAGCTTGCATGGACCCACTCCCTTGTTTTTCGTTTGACGATAAAGTTTTTCATAATGGTTATTATACCTTATACACACCCGTTCCTATTTATGAATATTTTATACAAAAAAAAGTACATCAAGAAGGAGATAAAGTGTACATTTACAAAGCCTTTGAACGTTGCAATTTTCACGAAAAAAGTTTAATAGAAATGTTTCCCACAGCTCAATGGTTTTTTTTCTTTAAGAGAAACTTTAACATTTCAAAGATTTTATACAGAAAAGAGGACGAAGTTTATAATTATGAAAACGACAAAATAGTATCGAAACAACCTATTCACACAAACAATCATTACACCAAATATTATGTGACTGCGGAAGAAGGATTATAAACAAGACAATTTTTTTTTATTTTTTATTTTTTTCCATATCAAAAAGTTGATATACAAGATTATTTATTTTAAATATATTTTCAAAACATTCACAAGTGTCTTTTTTTAATATGTAAATACATTGAATGTTGTCTTTTATAAATTTAATAAAATTAAAATATTCATCGTCATAAACGTTGCCATTTATTGTAAATCCGTTTACATAATCTTCCAAATACAATGAAAACATCAATGTTTCATATCGAGGGCAGTGATGACAAGCATTTGTTTTATCTTTGACATTTGAAAAATGTTCCAAGCATTTATCTTCGTTATTGACATACATAGGCAAAAGAGAGATTTTTGGAAAGAACCACTGATTTAAATCAAACGAGAGTATTTTAAGCTCATTTATCGCATTTAACACATCTTTTTCCATGCAACCACCTTTATAAAATACAAAGTTTCGTTCATATTTTGAAAATTTTTCTTTTAAATAATCGATCACAGATGCGCAAAATATGATTTCACTTGTGTATTTAAAACTAGGATAGTACTCTAACCCATGTATGTTGTTTTGACAGTAAAAAAATACTTTTTTATATTTTTCATCTAATTTGTGATAATTAACACACGGAATGACTTGCGTGTGAAAATATGTTTTATCACCGATGGATCGTAAACACAATTCTCTAACACAATTTTTTCCCCACTGATGTCGTTCAGTGTTGGTTATAAATTCCAAATCTAACAACCACAACTAGAAAAAAAAATGCTTTTTTATTAAAAAAAGAAGCGTATTCTTTTAATAAAACGAATAAAAAAGTATAAAAAAACAAATTTTTTTAAAAATATTTTTTTTTTACATTTTTAATTAAAAAAAATGAATCGCGTTGATAGCATCATTAAAAAAATTCACAACAATTGCGCAGTGTGCGCGCTCGATGAAGTATCTAAAAGATATAAATATTACGAACACAAGTCTGGAAATTCTTCACCTTCTTCGGATTACGTAGAAGAAGAACATTTTACAGATAAAAATTCGTTTGAATTTTTACAAAATGTACTCAAATCTAAAAGGATAACATTAAATTCTTACAGTATTGAAAAATGTTTTAAAAACAGCGAATTTAATAATTTACTCGAAAATCCTCAACTTTGTTCTGTTCATCTCAACTACTTTGATGATTTGAAAGAAACCTATGGCGAACCTTATGTAATAGAACTCTATAAAACCAAGCTTACTCTTTTGCTGCTAGAAAGAAAAATCAAACCACCTATGATTCTAACAGAAGGCGATCAAACTGACGGTTTTGTGGATACGTTTACTTCAAAAGTAATACCTACCATTACTTCTTTGATAAAAAAACTAGATGATGCTTTAAAAAAGAAGTCTGTTAAAAGAAACATTGAAGGAATTATAAAGGAAGGAACCGCCGATAAAAAAACTTTATTTGTTAATATATTACACGCTGTTGTAACACTATTTATTGCGAGTTTTTTTAATTTAGAAAAAGAAGAATAAAAAAAAAATGGCTACTGATGATTCTTTGTCTCGTTTTTTTAAAAATTCAGAATTTAAAAATTATTTTATAGGAATATATGCTTTTGACGAACTAAGTCAAACAAAAACACACATTCATATTATTCAACAAATGAAAAAAAATGGTTCCTTTATCATTTACAACAATGAAACTACAAAAGACGCAGGTCAACATTGGAGAGTGTTGATGAAAATAGACAAGGGTCATTTTTTTTGTTTTGATAGTTTAGGTGAAGAAAGTGTATTGCAACAAATTCCAATTCATTTAAGATTTAATAAATATTTGTTTGAAGCAGTAGAAGAAGTGAATAGCAATATACAAATCAACACGATTAACATTAACTACAACGAAATTGAAATTAATTCTTATATACGACAATCCAATCATTTTCCTACAGAATGGACAGCAGAAAATCGTGAATTTTATTGGTTTACCAAATTTATTTTAAAATATAGCGAAATTACTGGTAATCAAAATGTATTTTTTTCATACAATAAATTTCCTTTTCAATGGAATGATAGTAGTTTATGTGGTGCATTTGCCGCTTATTTTGTAGCTCTAGTCTTTCGCAGCGAAAATGTATTATATACAGATCAAATATATTTACCTTCGTTGTGCAGACTGTTAAACCATTATTTTTTTGAAGTAACAACGCTTCATGCCTCTTCACTAGTTCAAATAAATCTTTATTCATTTTTTCAGTTTATTAAACACGAACTCTTTCCACACCTTGATAACACTGCTAAACAACTGTTTGAAAAAGACATGCAGTTGCATTTTTATATGAAAAAACAGGAAAATCTGGAACGTGATCTTTTGTCTATGAAAACAAAACAAATTCCTTTACATTATGATATTTACGAAAAACAATTATTAGCTCAAAATGCTGCTAAAAGATTTTTAAAAGATGCAGGATTCTTAAGAACAAATTATGAAGGTACGTGGGGTAAGTTATCCCTATTGGATATTCAAGCCATTCCAGCTGTGATGAACGAGGAAAACATTTATTACATGATGCAAAATGAAATGGATAGAATTTACGCAAACAATTATACGCGATTAAAGACTGCCAATCAATTTTTAGATGTACCTATTGATGATGTCATGACTAAAAAAGAAATAAAAAGGCAGATTGCTCTGAATTTAATATAAACAGAATGAAGAGAACAGCACACACGCTATTAGAAGAAATCGTAGAAGAAAAATGCACCACGTGCAACGGATATGGTGAACTGTTTTTCGTTGTTTTAAAAGAAAAAAAAAATCAACATTTGTTAAAAAACTGCACTATCCACGTTGTAAATCAAGAAGTATGGATTTTTAATACTGTTACCAAAAGATCTGCAAAAATACATCTTTATAAAATAAATTGTTTAACTTGCAAAGGAAAAAAAACTATTCTAATAAAACGATATAAAAAGAAACGAGAACAAGAAAAAAGAAACAATTTGTTATATGTACATATTTATTCATTTAATGAATTAATATAATATTTTACAACTTTTTTTTTAATATACTTCAAACACTTTATCCGGAGGCATATAAGGGTTGGCAGGTTTTGTAACAACAGGAACAGGAGGCGTTTTTGTTTTTTTGCCTTTCCACGCTTTTTTTATACTGTATAACAGCGAACCCACTTGCAATGCGTTAGTTACATTTTTAGGCGTGATAAAATCGGCTAATCCTCTTCCTCTTCTGCGTATTCTCTTTCTATGACTTTTACGTCTTTTTGATCTCAAATATCTTTTTCGCTTAAAAGCCATTTTTGTTGACAATGCTCAACATAAACTAAAAAATGTTTCAAAGGAAGTTTAAAAGTTTCAAAAGGAACTTCTTCATATATAAACTCAATAATAAATTCATCGTTGAAACGTGTTACTTTAATAATTATTCCCCGTTGGTAATGATGCGTCAATGAAAAATCACCCTTTGCTTTACTATTTGTTTTAAACAGTGAAATATAAAAATCTTGTAATTTTGCAAACGTTAATTTTGCAAACCTCTCTAAATAATCATTCATTTTTTTATGTCTGCTTCTTCGAGTTAATTTTGCAAAGCTCTCTAAATAATCATTCATTCTTTTATGTCTGCTTCTTCGAGTTGCCAAACATTAAATGTCTCTTTAATAACATCAACAAAGTCTTCATAATTCATTTCAAATGTGGAACAAATGTGGTTGATTTCACCATAAAAAAATTCAATATGGGCTTTATTATTATCACGAGTTACTTTGATTTGTTTACTTGCATCCAAACGAAATACTAATTTAAAATCGCCTTTAACATGTTTTAAAATATCGCTAGCTTCAAACTTGGAAGCTTCTACATTCATAACTGTGTTATAAAATTCGTTTAAACAAGTTTTAAACTCCATTTTTTTTTTTTGTTTATTTTCAAATGAATATTTTTTCTTCAAATGAATTTTTTTTATTTCAAAACAAACAAATTTATAGTACTTTTTTTAAAAAAAAACAGAAAATACACTATCAAATATTTTTTTTATCAATATATTTTTGGTATTTTATTACCAATATAAAAAACACCGTCATATACATGTGATATGCTATATATTTTATTTATAATATCAAAATCTAATATAAATCCACCAAAAAAAGTAGATGTTTTTGTGTGTCCATTTTCTTTATCTCCGCTGATAATTTCAACAACACCGTTTTCATATTCGTACGTAAGAATATAATCGCCATAAGCACTTGTGTCTGTACGTAAATTTTTGAGCTTTTGACTCTGTTTTTCATTATCTTTCAATAACCAAAGACACTCTTTAATATTTTCTTCAACATAATCTCGAAATTTTTGCACAAAACATTTGTCACAATATTTTTTAATGTGACTTTTTCTTTTGGCGTGTTTACACACTATTGAATTCATTTTCTTTTGTAAATGAACGTTTTTACAGAATTGAGCTATTTTATACATGTTTTTTAATCCGATTAAACTATAGTTTTAAACAAATCACCAATTAAAGGAATACCTCCTAATAGGTTGCCAAGAAAACCTTTACCACGCTTTCTATAACTACGTTTTCGTCCTTTACCAATTAAAGAATGATAAGGTCTAGGATTAGGTTTCGATTTTCGATGAACAAAAATATATCTTTTAGCATTTCTATGCCCTCTATGTCTTCTATGTCTCATTTTTTAATAAATATTTCTGTGTTTATCGCGATCTACTTTTGTTAAAACAAAACGATATATCGGTTTTCCTACTCGATTCATTTCGCGATTTTGTTTATTATTTATATACTTGCTTTTTGTTTTTCGATAACACATCAGTGCTTTTCTACAATATTGACGCTTTATTTTTTTTAAATTTTTCTTAACTCTTCTACGTCTTAGAGTTCTTAGTTCTGTATTATTGGGATCAGTTAACTCGTTTTCATCAAAAGAGGTCCTATCAAAAAATTCAAAAAAAGCATCCCTATGAAAAGGCCATTTTCCATCTACTGTATATTTGGGTAATTTAGATGTATATTTAGGTCTCAAATTGCTTTTATAAGAAGGTGTTGAAAATAAATTCCGTCTTACAATCATACGGGAAAAATCAATATCATCTGCAGCCATTTTTGTCTTTTTTTTTAACTTTAACTTTTTTGACTTTAACTTTTTTTTGACTTTAACTTTTTTTCGACTTGTATTTTTTTATATCTTTTTTTTTTTTTTACAATATAAAAAACATAGTGTCACCCTGACACAACCTTACTTATTCTGTCTTTACTTTATCTTAGTAGGCCTACTTACTTGTGTTTTTTTCTTACAGTCTTTATTTTTTTTTTATACGGCCGTATTTTTTCTTACTTACTTACTTAACCTTACTTAGTCCTTACTTAACTTACTTAGTCCTGACTTAGTCCTTAGCCTGCTTACTCACACACTCGTTCTCACATCACTAATTCTTTCGAGTTAGTGTTTTCACTCGACACACTCACTAATTCTTTCGAGTTAGTGTTTTCACATTGAACTTTCTATACTTTCTAGACGCACTCACTAATTCTTTCGAGTTAGTGTTTTCACATTGAACTTTCTATACTTTCTAGACGCACTCACTAATTCTTTCGAGTTAGTGTTTTCACATTGAACTTTCTATACTTTCTAGACGCACTCACTAATTCTTTCGAGTTAGTGTTTTCACATTGAACTTTCTATACTTTCTAGACGCACTCACTAATTCTTTCGAGTTAGTGTTTTTACATTAAACTTTCTATACTTTCTACTACCCTCAACGAGAATCGAACCCACGACGGTCTAATGGCATGGCGTTTGAAACATAGTGCGGCGAGCGAATGCACTATGCTACGTCGACGTATTGGTTCATAAAGTTTTGAATTTATTTAACATGTTGTTTTAACACTTATCACAGAGTTTTTTTCTTCGCAGTGTTTTTAAAAAGTTGTTTACTCCGTATTTTAATCTTTTTAATCTTGTTCATAAAAGCGTTATTATAACTTTCTAAATTTAACTAACATGACACAGCATTTTCTTTTCATTGAATAAAGTTGCATCACTTTAGCTTTTATTTCGCGTTAATCTGTAGAGATTAAATTTTATACATAAAAAGCGTGTTTTTTTTGTTAACAAAATCAAAAATGACAAAAACATTAACAAAACGTTCGATTAAAAAAACAAAATATTTTTTTAACGATGAAGTCGTCGGAAAAGAAATAAATTTTAAAGAAAACGAACTATCTTTAGAAGAAGAACCAGAAATCATAAGCGATGACGATTCGGTTATAATAATAGAAGATGAAGACGCAATATTGGATTTTAATATTTTTATAAACGACCCAGACAAAATAGACTTTGTCGTAAAAAATCAAACTGTTGAACCTCCAAAAGAAAAAGAAACCTCCTCTGAAAAAGAAATAGACGAAGCTCCATTAGAATTTGCAGAAGCACCGGTCAACAAAATAAAAGTTTGTTTTTTAATATTTTTTACACTTTTTCATTATTTCTTTTCTTTACACATAAGATTTTTTTATATATTTTTTTAGAAAAAAAGCAAGTCATATAAACGACGCAATGCTATAAGAAAACTAAATTATTTAATAAAAAGAAATGTTTACAATTTGTAAATATATTATTTTTGTCTATTTTTTCGTCGTATATTTGCTTCTTTTAATTGATGTTTAATATCGACATAGGATTCAGCAGTATGAACCCAACGTTTTATTCTTTTGCCAACTCTTCCAAGTTTACGATTTGTTTTATTATCTTTATATCTGTTATTTGTTCTTCGTAAACACGATAATATTCTTTTACAATTGCTCGGTAAATACTGATTTTCAGTCTGTGTCGATGTTGAACTTTGTTTTCTACTTGTTTGTGTTTGAACTGCTTTTTTTGTTCTAGGAACTGTTGTTTTTGTACGTGCCATATTGACAGTGTTTAATGATCTAGGAGTATACCTTATTTTAGGCATTTTATAAAAAAAATGATATTTATAACTATTTATAATTATTACAATAAAATAAAGAGTATTTATTTCTAAATAAACCTATTTTTTTTAGTTTTAATAATGAGATATATAACAATAAACAATATAAAATATGAAGTGTTTAGCGATACTATCAACGATCAATTTTTCATTATTCAAAATGAAAAAAAAAAAACCCATCAGTCTAGTATTTCCATACGACGCAAAAAGAGGTAATTGTTTTTTATGGTTTTTTTTCATTTTTATAAGAAAAATTATTATTTTTTAAAATACTATTTTTTTTCTAGAAAAAGAAATGCAAAAACTTAGAGACTTTAAAAACTTTGTCAGACAAAATTTTGTAGATGAAACAAGATTTTCTCGCACTCGTCGTAAGTTTTTTTTAACTTTACTATTTTTTCTTATTAAAAAAATTCATTTTTTAAAAAAATATTTTCTTTTTTTAGATAATCCCTATCCACGTTCACCACCATCACCATCACTACTATCGCCACTATCACCACTATCACCACGTTCGCCACCACAAACACCACCAGAACCCAATAGGGAAGTAGGTCCTTCTCACTGGGACTACTCTCCTCGTAAGTTAAACTTGAACCTTTTTTTTATTTTATTAAAAAGTATAAATATTTTTTAATATCCCCTTTGTCTGTTTTTTTTTAGAGAGTCCAGATCCTGAAAATACAGAAAGCGAAATTTTATGAGCTTTTGTATATATTTTTTTATAGAAAAAAATTTTTTTTTAGTTGTTATTACTATTTTGTTATTACTATTATATATATATATACATTACTATTTTTTTTGTTATTACTATTTTAATATTTGTCGTTTTTGTTAAATTTAAAATTAAAAAAGTATTAATTTTTTCTTTATATTTTTTTTGCTTATTTGAATTTTTACATTTTTTATTACAATATTTTTTAATACAATAGAATTTTACATCATTTTTTAATACAATAGAAAAAAAATGTACAAACAAATAATAAATACAATTTCAAAACAATTAAATCACCATTGGAAACAATTAGCGATTGATCTACACTTTAAAAGACACATTATTAAAAAAATTGACGTGAATTATATAAAAAACTTTGACAAAATTAAAAAAATTTTAATTCTTTATTTAACGCAACACAAAGATAAAAAAAGAGCTTTAAATCATTTATATTATGTAATAACAAGATGGGAAATTGAAACCGACAAGCAAGAACTTTTATTTAATTTATTACAATGTAAATTAGTTTTATTTAATATTTAATGTTTTTATATTTTTTAGCATAAAATAATGAATTTTACACGATTAAAACTAAAAATAGCACAACATTTACAAACACATTGGCAAACGTTAGCCGAATATCTGGACTACAAAAACCGTGATATCGTATGCATACAAACTGATTATCGTGATACTAACGAAAGAATGATGAGACTTTTAAATTTAATTTATCAAAGAAAAGGAACCGAATTCGAAGCAGCTCGTGCTTTATATGATGCGTTATGGACATGGTCAGTTGACATGACAACAAAACAAAATAATTTAGAACTATTAAAAAATATAGAAGAAACTATGAAAATAATTGAAAACTATATATTACAATAATTTTTTTATAATTTTTTTGTAATTTTTTTATTTTTTTTAGCAAACTAATATATTTAAAAAAAATGAAACAATACGTCAAAAAATGTGGATGGTAAGTTTTGTCATTTGTTTTTTCTTTGTTTTTTTTTTATAATTTTTTTATATTTTTTTCTTTTTTTTCTTTTTAGTTATGTAGATTATATTAACAAAGAGAGTCTTTGCTATCACGAGTTGTTATTGACAAAAGAAGAAGAACAAGATTTGGAAGAACTTATGGAAATGGAAGAATTAACAGAGGAAGATTATGAAAAATATTTAGTTCAATTAGTACAAGAAATGGAAGAAGAAGAATCAGATGATATTGAAGAACTTAAATTACAAATGTTGGAAGAAGAAATGGAAAAAGAAGTGGAAGAAATAGAAAAAGAAATGCATGAAATCTTAGATGAAATGGATTGGGAACAATACGTTATAGACGTTATGAATAAAATGGACAACTTACCAGAGCTTTATTTATAATTTTTTATTTATAAATATATCTTTTTTTTAGTCAAATAAAATAACAAGCATCACTTTTTAAATAATAAACTCGACAACAAGAACACCATGGTTTGAAATTGCTTTTTATCATAAACTTTTTATCGTATTGCAGCATAAGACGAACTGTTGTAATAAAATGAGATCACTTTATTTTGTAATTTTTTTTCATCGTATTGCATCATAAGACGAACTGTTGTAATAAAATGAGATCACTTTATTTTGTAATTTTTTTTCTTTTTTTTTAGACAACTAAAAAAATGAATAATAATGATGATTATGAAGATATGTTTCCTGGGTTTGGTGATTATTTAAACGAAGAAGAAAAAGAAATAGAAAATATAACTTTTAACAATATATTTGAAGAAGAAGAAGAATTTATTGAAAAGAACCTTATTTATATTTTTATTCTTTTATATGTTTTATTGAGCAATTTTGTTTATTTATTAATTCTTTTATGTTAAAAAAGACATGTATATTTTTTTATATTTTTTTATATAAATAAATGTTTTTTTTTCAGCAACTAATAAAAAAAATGTCAGCCAACATATATCCTTGCTGTTTTTGCGACAAAGAATTTAGTGCAAAAGAACTTTTACAGCATCAAGCAGATTGTTCTACAGAACAATACTCCCACGAATGTTTCACCTGTAAAAAAAAGGTACAAGATTTGTTAAACCACGAATGTGATTACGAATTTCTAGATATACAAAAAATATGTTTTTTTTGTAATACCAAAATCGATGATCAAGATTATTATGAGCACTCTGTCATCTGCTTTCAATATTATAAAGAGCAACAAAATCGTTATTTGAACCAAGTCGTTCAAGACGAAAAGAAAAATTTAAATTATTTGAATCTTTCTATGAATCAAATCATGATTAAAATGAAGAGTCTTCAAGAAAAAGAAATTAAAAATCTAAAAGAAGAAAACGACAAACTTCAACAAACTCTAGCAAAAACGAACCAAGAAATGGCAGAATTAAAAAGTCTCTGTTATGACAACATGTTGGTTTTAGCAAATCAACAAGATACAGAACATCTCAAACAAGAAATAACAAAACTTTATCATATTGCAGAAGAAAATAGCACAGAATTCTTAGCTTTAAAAAATTCCATTCAACAACCTAAAGAAGTCAAGGTAATTCAACACGTTTTTAAAGACACGCAATTGATCAAACTCGATCAAATGAATCTCAGACTGTTATCAGATGAAACATTTTATTCAGAACCCATTTACACATCAGAAGGATACCGTTATCGAATAAAAGTGTATACACGAAGTACCGTCATCAACAATCTAGCCATTTACTTTCAATTGTTAAGAGGTGACTTGGACGATGGTTTACAATGGCCTTTTACCAAAAATGTTAATATCACCTTGAGAAATAAAGAACAATTTTTTACTCGTACTACTACCAACAATAATTATCTTCAACTTTTAGACGACAGTTCATTTGATAAACCTACCACTGAATATAATGTGGCTGTTGGTTATAAGAATTTTATTTCACACGAAGAACTAAAACCATTTATTATTAACAATAATTTATTTATTACGATTAGTATACAATAACATATTTTATGTAAAAAAATGTATTTATCCTATTTTTTAAAATGTTTTTTTTTGTACTTTATCTAACATTATTAACCCTTATTTTTTTTTAGATTAACTAATAAAAAAAAATGAATACCATTGATATATTCAGAGAAATTAGTTTGGAACTAACAACCAACAACGTGCAATCTATCAAATTCTTACTCAGAATACCATTAGGAATCAAACAAACTTTAAAAAATGGTTTGGATATGATAGAATACTTTAAAGATCATACTATTCAAAGTGAACATGGTCATCTTTACGAATCATTAGAAAGTAAATTGGAATATCTACTTGTATTATGTAAAACAATTCATCGAAATGATATTTTCAACAAATACAAAAATAAAATACCACGTCTTCCTAGTTACGAAGAATGCGTTGTTAATAATCCACCTGTATATGCATATCCAAGTGCAGTTGTAGAAGCAAAACAACAAGAACTATTTCATTTATATAATCCAAAACCAGCTAAAGCACCTGAATGTGCACAAGAATTCATTTAACTCTTTTTTTTTTAGGAAAAAAAATTTTTTACTTGTATAACTTTTTTTACTTGTATTAACTTTTTTTACTTGTATAACTTTTTTTACTTGTATTAACTCCATTTGTAAACTTTTTTTTTTTTTTTAGACAACTAATTAAAAATAATGGGAAGCAACTGGGGAAATATTAGAAGAATACTTGATAAAGAAGAAATTACACTTCGTCACTTTTTACAAAGACTTCATCAACAAATGGCACGAGAAAAAAAGTTTATAGAAATAGACAAAGAAACAAGAAAAGCTAGTCATTATTTAGAATTCAACATTCTTTCTTATATTAAAAACTTTGAAAAACAAACAGTCATCTGGTTTAGTCCAGAAGAACGTCATTTTTCTTATTATCAATTTATTTTCGACAGTTTTAGTTTGAATCACTTTAACAGATTTACCCGTGAAATTCAATCACAACTTAGCTTGAAAGATTTGAGCAAAAGAACTTTGGCTTATCGACGAATTTATTTAGAATTTCAAGAGTTGCAAAAGAAAATTATTTCTTTATTTGATAAAACCAAACTACCACATAGCAAATGGAAAGATAAAGATAATATTCGTTTGTTATTTTACAGCTTTCATTCCATTGTTGATTTTGAATTTGATTCCTATTTTAATATTTTTAATAATCGTTTATTATTTTTTAATCTTCAAAGAGAATATCTTTACAAATTATTTCATATACTTTTCACAGAAATATCTTATTTTGCTGATCCAAATAAACAACTGGAAATACATTTAATACGAAAATTATATCGTTTAATCATGGAATATATAAATTGGTCACAACAACAATATTTTTATACTATTGAACCTTGTTTTATTCATTTTCAAATTGTAAAACACTATTTTTAATTTTTTTTAATTTTTTTTTTAGTTAACTAATAAAAAAAATGCAAAGAAGTAAGCACTTTTATGAATACGACATTATCCACATTGTGAATTGGTTTACATCCGAAACAAAAAATAACATGGATGTAGACTTGAAAACGTTAAAAGATTTGTGTAAAAGAAAATTGGCATATAGAAGAATTAAAATCGAATTTGAATTATTAAAAGAACAGCTTGGAAATTTATATATTTATGATGATGAAAACAAATCTTTTTATATTTGTGACTTTTCTTATGATTACGACATTAGTTGTTTATTAAATCATAATTCATTTTATTGGGTACAAAGAAAAATTATATATCCTTTATACGAAATGTTTAGATCGCACTATAATAATCGTTATATTAAAAATGAACAACTTGATTTTTTTTATAATTGTATTAGAAAATACATTCAATGGGCAATAGATCAATATTATTATATTCGTGAAAATAATTTTGTACATTATAATGATATCATTTTATATTTATAGACAAACTAATAAAAAAAATGAAATACGGTTACAGCAAAAGAAAGCCAAACAAAAAAGTGAAAAAACAAATGAAAGGTATATTTTTTTTCTGTATTTATTTTTATCATTAAAATTTTTTATTAATTCTATTTTTTTGTTTTTTTACAGCCATGTATGCCTACTATTTTACAATAAATAAACATTCGTTAAACCACTCAGATACAATTAACCGAAGATACTTTTGTATTAAACAATGTGGCGTATGTCAAGCGTGCTACTTGAAAAAAAATGATTAACTTTTTTATACAGAAATATATATTTTATTGCATATTTGTGTCTTTTTTTTTTATTGTATATTAATGTCTTTTTTTTATTCTTTATTTTTTTACTTTTTTATAACAATTTCTATTTTTTTCTAACATTCTTTTTCTTTAGATATAAATAAAAAAAATGAATTCAAATGAAAACTGGGAAGATGATCTCACTGATTCCACATTCGAGCTACCACCACCAAATATAAAATTTAAAAAAATGAATGCGAAATTAAAAGGATTAGCCTTCGAGAAATGCTTGGAAGACGAGCTAGAAAAAATAAACATTAATAAGAAAAAAACTTCTATAAACGAATATATAAAAGCGAACTTTTCTATTCACAAATCATAAACTTTTTTTAATTGAAATTTTTTATTGTACTTTTTTTATTAACATTTTTTTTTGTACAACTATTTTTATAAATAAAAATTTTTTTTTAGCTAACTAATACAATGTGTGGAAATCGCAATTGTACTGTCAAAAACACAATCCAATTAACTGGTGAAGAACTGATATTTGTCTTGATGTCTGCAGAAAAATATCAAAAATCATTTTTTGAAGAACTCGACATTTATAATCATTATGTCACCATCGGAAAACAATATTATCCAAACATGACATTTGAAAACTTTGTCAAAGAAAAATATCCTATTTTCAGAGAAAAAAATAAATCAATATTGTAACATTTTTTAACTGTAACAGTTTTTATAAAATAAAAAATTTTTTTGACACCTGATCTTTTTTTTGCGCGCATGCGCCACCTTTTTTTTTTTTTGAGACCGGGAAATTTTCATCACTTTCATTCGGTTTATTTCAACTTTTTTTTACACGGGCCGCGGTTTTAACGTTTTATTTTTTACACGGTCGGTGACACTGAATCTGAGTCTGACTCTTACAAGAATTGTAACTTACGTTATCATCAAACATAAACAAGCGTTGAAAAATAAATTTCATGATAACCATTAAAGTAATCCCCATGTAAAAGCAAGTTGTGTTAATATTATGAGCACAACTTGTCTTGGCGCTTTGGGATCACCTTAACGGTCAAAAAATAAATTAATATTATCAACTTTTTTTTTAATGTTTTGGCTTTAACGAAGTCCTTGCATAATACTCATAAACTAGTTAATCATTTCTTATTGACATTCAGTTCATGATCAATCCAAAAAGTTAATTATAAAGAAAAAACTTTTGTAAAAAAGAAAAGTCAAAGTTGAAATGAAAAAAAAATTTATAAGTAATACAAACATTTTAAAGTAGCTTGAATTAATTTTGTTAAATTTTTTTTTTTCCTCCTTAAACATTGTGTGGAAATTTTAGCAGTAAAAAAAATTGTAAAATAAAGCGCTTTTAAATTTTTAAATAAATTTAAATAAAATTTAATTAAATAAATTTGTATTAAAAACATTTTTATCAAAAATTTTGTATTAAATTTTTTTTTTTAAAAACAGTTAATAGAAAAGAAATCATTTATTTAACTTTCTTTTTTTTTTATCCAATAAAAAAAATATACAACAAATATTTTTTAAAACAACTAATTACAACTTAATGTTTTCCACTTTAACTTTTCAAAAACTGTTCTAAATGACTGTCTAAATAAACTAATTCAAATAATTTTTGCGTAACTTAATTTGCTTAACTCTTAAATAAAATTGCCATAAAAAGTGTCCTTGTGCTTTCTAACAAGGCTTGCAAGTTTGGTGTATATATATATATATATATATATATATATATATATATATATATATATATATATATATATATATATATATATATATATAAAATAGTGGAGGGTACCTTAGATACTTTATACGACCCCAAAGCCCTTTGTTTGCGCATACATAAAACTTCTTTAAATATATATACAAATTAGAATTTTAAAAAATTTAAATTAAATATATCAATGTGTGGGTTTAGTCGAGAGGATTTCACTAAGGGAACGGTCGGCGGATACCCAAGTTCGATTCCCGCAAGAATTCTACCGAAACTTTTTTTGTTTCAATAATGAATCAAATAAAAATAAACTATACTTAAGGCGGACGTTTTTTTCAGCCACCCCTCTTTAAGTAAAAAACCAGTCTTACGTGAGATCAGTAATATTGAAAACAATGGCTAAAAACCAGTGCCGAGGGTAGGCTACTTATACCCCTTAATTGGAGGGGAGGGGGAAACAGAAAATTTTGTGCTCTTTTGCTATTTTAAGAAACTTTTTAATTTAACAAAACCTAGCGGTCAAATTTGGAAGATTTTGAGACTCTAATGACATGTTTTCTTGGGGGGGGGGGATTCCGACCCATCAACCACGGCCCTGCTAAAACCTGTTTTTTGATGACTCAAAAAATGGGCCTTACTCAGGGCCAGTATATAAGGGGTGGCATATGTGCATGGGCCCCTGCAGGATTTTTTGATGTTTCAGATAAAACACCTTCACACACCATGCAAACTCCAAATTTAAATTTGTTTATATGCCAAATGAGGTGGCCTTGCAAAAATTTAGAATAGTCGAGGCCTAGGAACAAAAAACCCTAAAACGTTTGCCTCCCCCGTTCCCTGCCCAAACTTGAGGGAAATATGTAGCAAAATTTTCTACTTTAGGATCTATAACTTAATTAAAATTTATCGACAAATTTTAATTTTTGTAGAAAAATATTGTAAATTACAAAAGTTATGACCTTTTTTAGTGCACTAACGTATGGGCAGAAGAGGGCAAGCGTTTTAGGGCTTTTTGTTCACAGGCCTCCACCATCCCGATATTTTGCAAGGCCTTCTCATTTGACATAGGTAAAAACAAATTTAAGTTAGGAGTTTGTACGATGTGTGAATGTGTCATATCTGGAACATCAAAAAATTCTAAGGGCACCCATACATGTGTGGGCATAGAGGAAAACTATACTCTCTACTCCATATACCAAACATCTTTTTATGTTGGCAAACTAGAAACTTTAGTCAGAATGTAACTTTTCTACTGATTAGCTGGTTAACTGTGATTAATTAGAAAATCGAAGTACGTACTTTTAAATTTAATCCTCCCCTCCCCCCCCCCCCATACGCTTTCTAAAGACCTTCCCCCTCCCCCCTATGAGCGTACGTACTTTATGGACGACCCCTAATGCGTCATATGTCAAACCTAAAATAAAAATTGTAACGGATAAGTAGACATCAAAAATAAAAAATAAAAACTGGAAAATAATTTATCTGCTTTTCGGTAACCTGTTGTCATACTGCAGTTGCTTTCACGATGCAGTTTGTCGGTGTTGTTTTATGACGTTGTTTCATGTTAGATGTATATTTGACAATATGTTGGCGGAACATCTTGATTTAGCCTAAGATTACCTATACAATGAAAAACTTGACCACCTATTCTTAAACATGGCAGCCCATGATTCTTGGGTTGAACTACATTAGGTTTAAATGAAGCAAAAGAAAGACAGGCATTACAATTTTATATATATTATAAAAAATTCAGATTGGCACTTCCATCTGCATAATTTCTGTTAAATAAATCTTGTGGAAATAGTGAAGGTTGCAGCAAAACTACCTTTCCATTATGGCAACATAAAAATGTGTTTCATCAGGAAGTTTCTTAGCACCACAATGCTGACAAATATAATTAATTTCTCCTTAATAATTATAATCTGGAATAGTATTACTTCCTGTTGTACAATGCTTTCTTTTATATCTAGCAGCATTTCTAGCATTTTGTCGATTATTATTTTCATCTCGCCTAAAATTATCTCTTTCATTTCTGCGATGATTATTTTTAACTCACCTAACCAAGCTCTCCTTATTTGGCTTTGAATTATTTGCTGCTTGCCAAGCAGCGTTTCTAGCATTTTGTCAATTATTAATTACATCTTGCCTAAGCCTATCTCTTTCATTTCTGCAACAAATAACTTGCCTATTAACATTTCCATTTTCTAAACTAATATCTGCTTCTAGCCTAATACCGTTGATTCAAACTTCACTTTTAATTGAAAGTAGTAACAAAAAATCTTAAATGAATCTCGAAAATTGTTATCTTTCCTATATAATTTTTTTTTCTACTCTAAATAGCACACACAAATAATTTTTATATATAACAAACTGTCATTTAAAATAAATTATGCAATAATCTTGAGACTTTAAAAAAATATATATCAGCTAGGAGATGTTTGAAAAAAAATTAACTTAGATAATAATAATTAAAAATATTATTAAAAACCTGCAATTTTATTAGTAAACATACTGCTAACACAGAAAAATTAAAAAAAAAACCGTAATAAACCTTTTTTAAAAACTTCATTATTAAAATAGTTATTAATAAACGTTTTTAAAAAATTCCCAAAATTTTACAATATTTTGTTCTTCTATACCGCATAAATACATCATCTGATAAATCTAAAATAAAATATGTAACGAACAAATAAATAAATAAGAAAAACATAACATAAAAAAAAAAAATCAATGTACCTTATAGAGAAAAACTGTAGTGATTTACCAGAGTAGTAGTTGTTAAATATTATTATTCATCAAAATAATATTTACTATTATGATGAATAATAATATCATGATTCCAAAATATCTAAAGAAAAGTCATGTAATAAACAGCGCTAAAGACAACAAATCAAATTGATATAAAACAAATTGTATATTTGGCAAAATAATTTGGCTAGGCTTTACTTTAATGTCTAACAGACATTACGCAAAACGTTATTAAATACATTATTATGTATTTTAATAATAATTATTAATAAAGGCTTGAAAACACCTAGACGTAAAGCAGTTACAGTTTGACTCTAAATCCTGCTGTGTAACTCTCTGCTATTAGTACATCACTTGGATAACAAAATTGATAAATCTTGCTCTGCAGGTTTACCAAGTCACAGCATGTTGAAAACATGGAAAGAGCATAATATAATCATATGTACCAACTATAAACACAATATATATATATATATATATATATATATATATATATATATATATATATATATATATATATATATATATATATATATATATATATATATATATATATTTAAACACAATTATAAAACAATTACATAACACATAATAACACATACACAAACAATAAAGAAACACTTTATATTATTATAAAAACACATTAATAAAACAACTATAAAGCATATATTACCAATACACAAACAAACAACTATAAAGCATATATTACCAAATACACATACTTATCAAAAAAGCATATATGCAAACAATGAACATGTGCAAACAAAAACTTTAAAAATGACAGGAGTGAATTTTAAAAATGATGGGAGAAAATTTAAAAAGATTCAAAGTAAACAAAATATATATATGTAAACAATACTCTTTACCTTCATTTTTTTTTCATAAGATCTGTAATCCTCATAACAAAATTTAACCTTTACATACAATAACATGTGGTATTTCATGTCAGTTTTGGCACAAAATATTAATTTGTTTTGCTAAATTTTCTAAAAAAGAACAAAAATAGTTAATAGCATCACAGAAATTTCAAAGTATAATGACCATATTTATGGATATAACATTAGTATACTTTTTTTGTTGCATTAAAAATGGTTAGGCCTCTTCCACACCCCTATTTTCCTTCTAAAAATTAAATGTAAGCTTAACAAAAACAGAACTTCTAAAAAAAAGTAAAATTAAAGAAAAACTAAAACAAAGTGTAAACGATTTTAAAAATTCAAAGGAGTGATCCTTTATACTTCAAATAAAAATGTTATATTTAAATTGCTAAACTATATTCTTCATTTATTTCAATTATAATATGAGGCGTTGCGAACAAAAGGGGCACATCAACCAATTTTTAAAAATCCGTTTTGTTTAACCATTTTTTTCTTTAGTCTGTCATCTACAATATAACACAAGATCAACGTGTCAGTGGGCCACTTTCTGACTGAAAATCCCTTGCTATTTACACGTGATAAAATCTAAAGAAACACACTTTGTAACGAGTAAAACGTTCGTCCGAAACAGGCACAGCAACCAACACAACTACCACAGAGGGGAGGGGTATAAACTCTTCTACCACGTGGTAGGAAAAAGTGTAATCCCGCGCTTACTCAAAACTTGATATTGGTTGGTGTGCCCCTTTGCAAATTTCAGTCTAGAAACTTCAAACGCGATTTACTCAAAACTTGATTTTGGCTGGTGTGCCCCTTTTGTTCGCAACACCTCATATGATCTTAACAAAAATTATTTATCTTAATATGATTCTTTATGTAATATTTCTTTACTTATAGATAGTAACGAAATTGCAAAAAGCAAAAAGTTTAAACTCGTTTTAGAGATCTTTTTCCAATGGCAGCGTGCATTTTGAGAACGCGCAAGTTCAGAAAAGGCTAGTAACTAATTATAATTACTTTTAAAACGAAAGCGAAACGGTGTTAAAAGTTAACTGTAGCAATTATATTTAAGATTATTGACAAAATAATATTAGTAACTAATCAAAAAAACATTAATTGGTAATTAAAATAATTATAAATATTTTACATATAAAAACTCAAAATCTGAGCTAATTGAAAAAATTATAAGGGCTGCCTGCTCAGCAAGTTTTGCTAGCATTGAACAGTGAATTGTATTCCTCCATCATAATTTCTTTTTAATAAATTAAAATGCACTTAATGCTAAAATTTGCAATAAATATAATGCAATTAGAGATTGCAATACCGGGATACGGGATCCCGGAATCCCGGACATTTTTGGGTCCTGAAAATCTCGAGATTCTAAACACAAAATCCCAGGATTTTTGGGATTATAGCAGGATTGAACGAACTAAATTATTAGGAAAATATCGATGAGGAAATAGGATTAGGCTTTCTTCCCCCAAAAAATGATGGGTTAGCAAATGTGGATTTACTCACCAATGAACAAAATAATAATGAACAAGTGAAAAAAGTTTGTAACTTGCTTATTCTATGTAAAAGTTTGTAAAAACTTTTTCACTTAGGTACCATAGGTGTCTTATTTGAGCTATCAAAGCTGATTCTGCTACTCCGGGGCCAATTTTTTTAAACATTTGCATGTTCTTCCAAAACTGTAGGTCATTAATAGAAGCATCTATGGCGTTTGAAGATGTCAACCAAACTTTTACATAGAATAAGCTTGTAAATAGGCAAAAGCAATGCAGTTTCTGAATCATATTTTTATCATAACCTAAGTACTCATTGAATGTATACATCTAAGCTGCATATAGAATGTTTGCCATCCATGTAGCAAGATGGAAAGCTCCTGGCTTAAGCCATTTTTCTCCCTTTTTCACATTTTTATCACCAAGGAGTGACAACGTAACATAAATGCTTTTCCTATAATCATTTCTTATAAATGTATGTTCTTGGAGGAACAGTTTAAGAAAATAAATCATATCTTCTTTTGTGGATTTCAACAAACTTTCATTTACGTCCAGCCAGGGGCGTGGTGGCTCTAAAAAGCCCATGCGGGATTTTTATTAAAAGGCCTATATATGCGGGATTTTACCATATATGCTTTATGTAAAGGCCCATACAAAAAGAATATATATATATATATATATATATATATATATATATATATATATATATATATATATATATATATATATATATATATATATATATATATATATATGTATATATATATATATATATATATAATAACTGACCTTATTCTAATAAATCATTAATACAAACCAACAAGATGAGATAATAATATTTGTAATTAATAGTATTGTTTGTAATACTTCAAAATAAAAAATGGTAACAACACTATGCAGCGACCACGTGTTTGCTTTGATTTTCTTAAAACACAACTTTACCGCTAGCAAATACGATTCGTATTTTATTGTTCGAAGAACATAGCCTAACACAAAATTAAAAATCAAAGATTTTAATTTTTTTATTACTATATAATGATACTTATTTTATTGTACAATAATATAAATTTTTTTAAATTATGTTTAGTTTTTTTTTCTAAATATTGAATAAATATTGAAAATCTTGAAAATTACAAAATTCTTTTTATTTTATGAGAAAATTCTTTTTAGTTTATGCTTTTGTTTAATTCGGTGTTTTAACTTTATTTAACATTTTAGGATTACCTCGCAACAGCTATAATGCCGCTCTAAAAATGGTGCCGTTATTGACATAGTTAAACATAAAAGTTTTTATAATGTAGTTTCATTTACCAGTTCATCATCCTTTTTTAAATCTGTCTAAGGACAGATTATTATGGAGTGATTTCTTTATTTACATACAATAATATAAACTAAATAAAAATAAAAAACTTTATTTGTTATTAAAGAAGTTTATATATGTTTCGAAAGGTTACAAAAATGCAAAACATGAGTTCGATCCTTATTTATATAAAAATTAATTTAAAATTTAACACCAAAATATTTTTCTTTAATGAATTAAAATCCAATACAATTACTATATAGTAATTGTATTGCGATTTAAGTCATTTAAGAAAAATGTTTTGGGGTTAAATTTTAAATTAAGTTAATTTAAGTCCAACAATAATTATAGCTATTATTATTGTTGGGTCTGCGGACTTTCTTAAATTTATTTTATCAACATTAAGATCGTTAAAAACCGTTTTTGGGTTCATTATTTTTCTCATGAAAAAAATATCATAATACGTTTTAAACATCTACTTTGTTTTCAGAGCAATATTATTATTATGCAAAATACTTATATAATTGCGCTCAAATTTGAAATCAAGTTTGAAATCAAGTGATTAATAAAATATAATTTGTGCTAACATAAATATTTTAAACGATTCTGGAATTTCTTTAAAATGTTGAAAAAATTAAAGTTTGCCAAAAGGCCCATATTTAGATGAAAAAGTAAAAAGCCCATGCGGGAATCCCGCTTATCCTCTGGGGCCACCACGCCTCTGCGTCTAGCAATTTAAAGTTATCATTTTTTTGAGGGATTGTGTCCCAAGAGTTCTTTAATTTTAATATATCTATATTGGTTGGGCCTGATGTTGGGCCAAACAGGTGTTTCCATACGGACGACAAATTAATCTCAAAGATATGGTGGCGACATGGTAAATAAAACAGCTTAGAATTTAACTTTTTTTTTAGAATGATAGAAGCATTTTTCCATCTTGAGTTAAAAGCTGTGGTATCAAATACCATACCAATGATAGATTTGTTTAACTTCCAGATCAAAGCTTTTTCTACTTGGACTAATCCTGTCCCATTCATGATTTTTGGAATGCCCAACAACTTTCCTTCTACATAATTTGGTGCACCTGCAACTAAAACTGCCAATCGTTTTCCATCCCCTTCAATAATTTTTCCATCCCAATGAATTGTTAGGAAGTCTGGCTTGTTAAAGTCAGATTTCATGTTTTTCGCAATGTCTTGGTGATTACATTTACTGGTATTATAGGAAATTGTCTTTGATAGTGTAACAATACTACAGAAAGCACCTCCTTCCTTCGCAATAGCTCCAAAAATGCTGTTCTTTGTTCCAAGGACAAGTTCAGCCTATTAGCGGTTTGGCAAATGTTTGGATTCAAGAATGGGTATTTGGCAATAGTAGCTGAACCTTATTTTCAGTATTGTTTGATTATTTTTCAAGTTTTTCTTTAATCACTTTGCATTTTTTTCACAAGTATTTCACTGATGCTTGCTTCACTTGAGGATGAATCACAATCTTGATTTGCTTCACTTTCTGACAAACTTGAATGTTTAATATAGAATTCTTCAGGCTTTATTTTACTAATATTGCCCTCTCTTGCTCTGTTTTGGTTTGTTCACCTTCCATTTTTAGTTTCTTTGCATATTGATTATCTGGTGTTCCTAGTTTTACTATTGTTATCTTTGATCTCAATTAAAAACTTAATGTCTTCACTTTTTTGTTTATCATTCTGTAGTCTGTCTTTCCAAATGGTTTCTTAAGCATTACTGTGGGCAATAAAAAAATAGTTTTTGAGCATTACTACAAAATTATTTTGTTTAGTTTTATTTGATTTTTGGCCTTTTCTTTTTTGAACGTTCCTGTATTCATCGTGCAATTTAGTTATTTTTTCTTTGATTTTATCTTTCCTTCGGGTTTTAATACCGGTCTTATGCCAGACTTCTAGAACTGCTTCACATACTGCATCAGCAACAATTGAATTTGATTTTATTGATTTCTCAGTATTAAATTCACAGCTCTTAAGGTGAAAAAATAATTTCAAAATATCCCCATTAGTAAGAATAATTCTTTGGCTCAGAGCATCAATAGAATTTCCTATCAAGCAAATATTTTGTGACTGTTGTCTTCTTTTCGATATTGTTGATTCAGCCATGTCTAAAGCAATCACCAATCATATACTAACAATATAGTTAAGGTTAATATATGTTTTATTCATTTATATTATAATATTTATCTTATACATATAAATTGTATTCATATTAGATAGTTGTTTAAACTATATTAAGATAAAACTAAACCCATCCAAAGGAAACAAATGTAACATTAAACCTATTTTTGGATTCAACAACATAAAAGTATTTGCTAACAAAAGGTAGCCAACTATAATTTAAAAGGATACATCAAAAACCTGAACCATGTAATAAAACACCCACACTTAACAACAGTCATCTTGTCAGTGGAGTGTAGCACAAGGGGATTGAGCTTTGCCACATACAATCCTGTAAATTACTATACAATTCACTAACAATATATATATATATATTCAACTTACCATTAATTCTGTTGATATATATGTTTGTTTAGTGTTTAACAACTTAAAATGTATGGTATAAAAAATTACATTAAATATAGGCTTTTATATAGTAAAAAACCATAAAAATACATAAATTCCATTAATTCTAGTGCACGTTGGCAACCTTAAACGTTAATTCAGGCTAAAAAAAATTTCCAAAATGTTTATATAAACAATTTAAATGGGAAAATTGCCAGGGAGCAGAAAAAACCAAAAAAAAATTTTCTCCATTGAATTACAGAACTCCCTAATATATATATACATATATATATATATATATATATATATATATATATATATATATATATATATATATATATATATATATATATATATATATATATATATATATATATATACATATATATATATATATATATATATATATATATATACATAAATATATATACATATATATATATATATATATATATATATATATATATATATACATATATATATATATACATATATATATATATATATATATATATATATATATATATATATATATATATATATATATATATATATACATGGATTTTGAAGTAGAGAGTCACAATCATCTACTTCTAAAAAAAGTACTCTATATCTAGAGTTTTTTCTAAAATAAAAAAAAAATTGTCCTTTTGAAAAAAAATGAGGAGAAACATACCCCAGCCCCTTGGCCACCCTGGGCGTTGTTGGCCCTGATATATATATATTTGTATTTATAAAACTATAAAAACATCCTATTGAAATAGCCTGTTGCCATGGGCCTCTGCCATAAAAGAGCTTCCCTACTTTGACTGAGGGTTTGATATAGGACATTATTTTCTTCTCTATTATTTTTATTACTATTCATTTTTCTCTTAAATTTTTGAAAAAGCTATATACTATAAAGATAAGAAAATCTAGCTAACAAATGTTTATATAAACATGCCATAGTAGGTATGTATATTAGCAGTATTAGCAAAGCAACAGCCTCAGCTGCCTGTGATTTGTCCCTCAGCAAAGTTGTGTTTATATTTTTTTAAGTTTCAATATTTTAAAATTTGCTCTTGCTTTTCTGACCATTAAATGCATTATAAAATTTATAAATCTTGTTATTACCTATTCTATTACTCTATTACTCTCTTTTATTGTAAATGGTGGTTGCTTGTAGCCTTGTTAAAAGTAAATTTTTACTAAATACTTTTAGAATGTTTCAATGGTTAATAAAATTCCTCAAATTTACTTGTTAAAAATGTTTTACCACTATGATATATAATGTCTCTTTAAAGTCAAGTGCAGTTAATAAAACTTTTAAAATTTTTTAGTGTATATTTATTTTAGGTTTAAGCTTATTTTAAGGTATTATTGAATCAAAATTTAGAATGTTCTTATTTTTTTTGTTGTTGTTCTTAAATTTTTGAATATTATTGTTTAATAATTGATTAGAGTATTGAAGCTTGAAATTATTTGTATTTTTTAAATTTTTTTATTTCTTTATTTTAGAGCATAACAGTTAAGAATGCTGATGAAATAGCTGCAAACTTGTCATCCAATTTAATTAAAAGTGCTAATATTACAATAATTGATTTTCAATTGATTACAGATGTTATTTCTGGAGTTGTTCAGGCAAGCTCAATGTCAGCAAATGTATGTTTATATATTTTTTGTAAATGTATACATAACTAAATATATTAAAATAAATATGTATAAATATATATATATATATATATATATATATATATATATATATATATATATATATATATATATTTGTATATATATATATATATATATATATATACATATATATATTTATATATACATAATATATGTATATATATATATAATATTTATATATATATATATATATATATATATATATATATATATATATATATATATATATATATATATATATATATATATATATATATATATGTTTATATTTATATATATATATATATATATATATATATATATGTTTATATTTATATATATATATATATATATATATATATATATATATATATATATATATCAATTCTTATGGATTAAAAGGAAAGATCAATTTTATTCCAAATATCCAGAAATATAATACAATCTCAAAAAAGAATAATATATTTTTTGTAAATGTATACATAACTAAATATATTAAAATAAATATGTATAAATATATATATATATATATACATATATATATATATTTGTATATATATATATATATATACATATATATATTTATATATACATAATATATATATATATATATAATATTTATATATATATAATATATATATATATATGTATATATATATATATACATATATATATATATATATATATATATATATATATATGTTTATATTTATATATATATATATATATATATATATATATATATATATATATATATATATATATATATATATATATCAATTCTTATGGATTAAAAGGAAAGATCAATTTTATTCCAAATATCCAGAAATATAATACAATCTCAAAAAAGATTAAAAAAACATCTGGTTAAATCAACCTTATTCGCTCAACATCAGAACGAGCGTAGCCAAAACATTTTTGAGTACAATTGATAAATGTTTCCCTAAAGGCCACAAATTTCACAAACTTTTTTATCAAAACAATTTAGAGGTATATAGCTGCCAACCAAACATCAAGAGTATTATTATTTCTCATAATAAAAGGATACTATTTAAATCTCATGAAAATGTTAAAATTATTATGCAATTGTCAACAAACCACCTTATGCCCACTCAATCGAAAATGCCTTACAAAAAATCTTATTTATATTTGTAATGTAAAAACTCACCAAGAAAAAGAAGGATATTATTACATTGGGCTTACTGAGAAAACCTTCAAACACAGATGGTATAAAAATAAAAACTCCTTTGTTTATGAAAGTAAGGCCAACGCCAACTTAACATTCAAAGTTTGTGAAGAATTTTTAAAATGTTTCAAAAATACGCTAAGTAGTGTATAAGGTAATAAAGTGAGAAATTGCTATTAAAGATTGTATTCTGTAAAAGTCCTTTATGTAAGTTATGGAAAGATATTATATTATTGAAAATTGTATTTTTTGAGATGAATTTAAATGTTTTTAAAACAATTTGTATAATTAATTTTATAAATAACTATATAATCGATTGTTTTAATAAATTTTTAGATGAATCTATAAATTTAATTCAAAAACATTACAAGATTATTATTTTTTTTGTTATGTAAACTAATAAAATTTGTTCACGCTAAGCTAAACGCTTTTAAAGAATGTTTTAAAACGCTGTTAAATAAGTTATGAATATTAAATAAACAAAAGTTTTATCTAATATTCATAGAATATTAAATAAAATTTTTGTTAATTTTTAAAATATTTTTTATTAATGAAGAATGTAATTTTTTTAAATAATATGTATTCTTAGTTTTATAAAAACGATGACAACAAATGCGTTTTAATTTATTTATTAAAATAATATATTTTAATAAATTAAATAGAGTTAGTGTTTTTAAAATGATAATTGGATGTTTTTTCGTTGATAATTGGATGTTAGTTTTTTGTTTTGTTTTTAAAAAAGAGTTCGCCTAATATAAAAACATTAGAAAAGATCAATGTTTTATAGTTTGTTGCGTTGGTTTGTTGGTTGGTTGTCAGAAATTGTTGTTGTCACATTGGTTTGAAGAGGTTGTGAAAAATTACATTTAGGTTGTTATTTAACTGGAACCTTATTACAAAACATTAAAAAAAATTTTCTTTTTTCTATAGTTTTAGTTTTTCAGATTTATATTAGTTGATTTTTATAGAGCTATAGGTTTTAATTTTTATTTTCTGTTTCGTTAAGATTTCTTTCTTTTTTATATAAATTAGTCTGGTTAAAAGTTTTTTCCTTTGTCATTTTTATTCAGCGCGTTTTTAATTATCTAATGAGCTGTGGTCAAGCAGTTAAAAAAACAACTGCATACATGTTCAAGATTGTAGTGCGATCACACACTTTTCCTGTCCATGGCTATTATAGATAAGCATTATTTAAAAAAACTTAAGAATTAATTTTTTATACTTGAATTTTATTTTCTATTTTATTTTTTAATAACTCAGTATAATAACTTGCGGTTATATATTTATTTAAGTTAGTTTGAATTTTAGAATATTCATTAAGATAAAACCTTATATTAAAAGTTTTTATAAACTTTTTTGTTGAAAAATTATTTTAGAAATAATTATTAATATTAAAAACATAAAATGATTTAAAACGTATTATTTAAGGTTACTCAAGATATTATCTCAGTTGTAAGCACTTTGTTAAACCAAAACACCACTTTCATTAATGAAGCAAATATGAAACTTCAAACTTCAAATGAGCTTTTAAATCAACTAGATAGAATGGCAGCTAAGCAAGTCACTAATGTTAATGTTTCAACCCAAAATTTGGCTTTTGCCTCATATTTTTACGAAAAAAATAACAGTGATGTCTATATTTATTCTGAGAATAACGATAATTCAAGTATCATTATCTCAAGTAAAAATCCTGAAAATGGTTCAGAAAGTAATCTTCCATATATTACTCTTCCATCGCAGTTGTTTTTTAACAAAAATAACACCTTGGTTTATTCTTTTATATTCAAACAAGTTGATTTATTTATGAACATGCAAAATCAAACTGGAAATATAAACAGTGTTGTACTTTCAGCCACTTTGAAGGATGTCTTTGTAAATAAATCTAATACTCCAATAATAATGAGGTTTACAAAAAATTTAAATGCTTCTGGAAATACATCATGTGGTTTCTTTGATACAAAATGTAAGTCACTTAAAAATTAAAATTATTTGTTAAGTTGTGTATAAATTTAAAAAAAGTAAGTTAAAAATTGTTATGTATTGTAGAATATATGATACGCCCTTAGTAACGCATAATTTTCTACTTTCTGAGGTAAAAAATTATATTAAAAATAATAATTTGTTATACAATTTTCCTAAAATTATTTTAAAATAATAAACTGTAATAAAATCATCTTATATATATTATTTTCTACCTTGAGAGCCAGAAAATTACATAACATACATAACTAAGGATATATATATATATGTATATATATATATATATATATATATATATATATATATATATATATATATATATATATATATATATATATATATATATATATATATATATATATATATATATATATATATATATATATATATATATATACAAACAACCCCTGACTAGATGTCAGAAAGTTTATCCGTTTTTTGTTGACAAAGAGTAAAAATTACAATGCAAGATCAGAATTTTTTTTTATTTCTTGATAGACTGCCTAACCCAACCAAACCCTCAGTCAATGTAGCAGCATTCCCTTGCGAGTCAGACCATAAGATAGTCAATGTAGCAACACTCCATTACGTTTCAAGTTATTTGTCAGTCAAAGTAGCAGTACTCCGTTGCGAGTCAGGCTATTTGTCAGTCGATGTAGCAGTACTTTGTTACAAGTTAGGCTATAAGAGAGTTGATGTAGCAACACTCCGTGCATGAGTTAC
>NC_088929.1:45317500-45387500 GCF_038396675.1 Hydra vulgaris
ATATATATATATATATATATATATATATATATATATATATATATATATATATATATAAATATATATATCAGACTTTATCTTAAAGCATTGCGCGTAGAGCGATTTATGTACGCCTAAATGGATTTAATGTAAGAAGTAAACGATTTTTAATGTTGAACGAATTTTTATCATTTTTTAACTTTTTTAAATTATTCTGTTAGTGGTAAGATAAAAGAAGTAACTAATTTTAGAAAATAGTCACATTAACTTTTGAATGACGTTTAGGTAAGATTATGTTTTACAAAAGTTTAAATGACAGTTATGTTTGATATAAGTGGTATTAACTAATGTAAAAAATTAAAATAAATTTTAAAGTTTTTTTTTATTTTGTTTTTATTTTATTGTAATGATTAATTTAATATTTGTTAATTAAAGTCTCAAAGACCATGCTAATAACAAAATGAAGACTGATTGAGCAATACTTGGAGGAGTCAGGCATTTCACCAGAGAATTTTGTAAATATGATATGAAAATATGTAAATATAAAATGAAAAGAATGTTGTCTGGACCACAAGTCGTAGAAGAGTTTAATCAAGGTATGACTTTAGCAATGGAAGCTGGAGTGATTTGAATGTCTAAAAATTGGTTATCCTTTTTAATTGGAATGGAAGGAAGAGATTGACCATAAGAGTTGAGAATTAAATTTGAAGAAAGTTTTCTTGCAAATCCTTGGGAGAGGTAATAAAATCAGTCCCATGAATGACAGGTGCAGTGTTGGACCTACCTTGGTTAACTAACCCTTTTAAAGACTTTTCAAAAGTCTTTAGAGACTTACTTCTGAGATAAGATACAAAATTTATTGAGCTAAGAATTATGGAGGTTAGCATCTGACAGCACCTTTTTACATAAATTTTTTCTCAAAAGAGTTTTTTCCATCTTCTTCAAAAGATTTTGAAAAGATGAAAAAAATGATTACAATTAAATATAGCAGCTCGATAAGAGGGTGAAAACCATGAAGTAGAATAAGGCTTGACTTAAAACCAATGAGAATGAATAAAAGCAACCATTCCTGCCTGAATCCAGGAGATTAGGAAGAAGGCATATTTTTCAGCTGAGAGGGAAAAGGCATTAGCCCAAGAACTGTCACAAAGAGAGTCACAAAAAAAATCCCTGTCAGCTAGTTCTATGATAGGGTGAATCCGAAAAGGAATTCTGACGTTAAAGATTTAAAGAGATCATTGCATATTCAGAACTACCTAAAATAGAAAAAGGAGAAATTGATCAAAAATTAGGATCGGAGACCAGGCGAAAATCAAGGAGTGAAGGTAAATGATTAGGTTTGTCAGGAAAATGAGTCACAAAGTTAAATTTCTAAGTAAGATATTTAGAAATGTAGAAGTTATAGGCAGTAGTCTCAAAAGGGTCAGTGGCGTTAGAGCCAAGCCATTCAGTGTGATGAGCATTAAAGTCACCAATAAGATGAATATTGGCGGAGGGCTAACAGGAGAAGGCTTGGTCAATTTGATCATAAATTACATCTTACAATGTGCATTTATACCCTATTACAATGTGCATTTATACCCTATAGCCAAGCATGTGACTATTGGAGTTTTTGTGAATCAATGCATAGTACCCATCAACACTGAGATTAGAAGAAGGAATAGCAGAATTTAAAATAGTCTCACTCTGAGGTCTGGTGAATTTTACAATAGGTAAGATTCAATTGATGAAACAATTCTTTGCCGAAAATGAATATTAGTAAAAGATATAATATATACAGTGCTTTCAAAAAAAAATAGTAAAGTTTTTATGCTGTTTATCAAGAAGGTTTGACAAATTCCTGAGTACTAACCCAATTTTGCTTGAGAAACCCAATAAAAATCATAATATATACAGTATTTTTCAAATTAAATTTTGTTGCTTAAATCATATTTGAACTGCCACAAAGTAAAAACTAAAGAAAATATTGAACAAATTTTATTTTATTTGTAAGAAAAATCTTATTTAGACAAATCTTGCATATTCGATGGCAAACTTAAACATAAAATTGTATAAAAAAAAGTTATCAAATAATAATAAAAAATATCAATAAAAAACTGGAGTTTATAAAAATTTAAAGCTACAATAATAACATCAAAGCTAGTATTTAAAATATCACTTATGTTATAAGCTAGTATATTAAAATATCTCCTATAAGTTTTTTTGCAAGCAGCATATTTTTTTTGCAATTATTTTACAGGATTGTTGCAGATTTCATTTAAAACTCTTTTCCAAATGGTATCTAATTCTTGCTTTAGGCAATTTATGTATTGTTTTAGCAACTCCACTAATTCATTTTCTGTCCGAGCCTAAATAGATTCATTGGATTCTAATCTAGTGATAAGGCTGGCCAGGGCATTAATTCTACTTTATTTTTTTTATCAATTCTTCACTGTATTAGCTGTGTGGGCAGGCGTTAAATCTTGTTCAAATTATCACCATTCGTTTTGATCAATCAACATGTTCAATGATGGAACCATACTCTACTCTAGCGTCTATATATATGTATGTTGGTTGATTTGACCTGTATAAATGGTACACACTCCTACTCTGTTAAAATTAAAGAAGCCCCAAATACCAACACTGCGGCTGCCACTTTGCAACCTTGGTACAACAAAGCGGTTACTACATTTTTCAAAATGAAATCCTTTAACAAGAACTTTGCTTTTTCTATTTATTTCTTCAAAGTTACTTTTATCACTAAAGACTTGCTTCCACTTCTCTAAAGATCACCCAATTCACTCCTTACGCCACCTAAATCTTGTGAGCCGACCTCTGGCTGTTAAGATGAGTTTTCTAACAGCTGCATAGACACCAATTTTTTTTCTTCAGAAAAATGGTTCTAACTGTTTTTGATGAAATATGTTTTTATGGTTTTTCTTAAATGTATCAGTAATTTTGCAATAACTTAACATCGATTGGCTTTTACTAGACAAAATGTAAGACTATTTTTACATTCAGTAGTTTTTTTTACCTTCCTGACCCTGCATGGCGTTGGAAACCATCTGTTGTTTTTTACTTTTTAAAATTTTTACTTTTCTTGCTGTTTCTCTATTAATGATTATTGATCCATCCTTCATACCTTTTATTTGCTACTTTTTTGCTTAGCTTACTGCTTTTCAACACATTTTTATGTATATTTCGTTTTGGTCTTAACAAATTATTTAAAAAAGCTTTGCATGTGACTAAACTAGTCGTCATAAATAATTTTATCCAACTTTTAATGAGAATTTATCGAACAGGCGTATATTCTAATAAAATAATTATAAATAACAGTTGGTTTGACAAGAAAGTAGAATGGAAGCCAAATATAAAGTTTGTGCACCTATTTTTTTTTTTGCAATCTTTTCTGGTATGTTTCTTGTATTCTTTTGAAAAAAGTATATTATTAACAAGACTAACTATATATGAACTTGTTAATGACATGTTAGTTGTTGAGAAATTTCCTGTTGTTCCAAAAAAATTAATTCTTCAGAAGAAAAGGATGCGATTTTATGATATTTTAAAAAAGAAAATGTACTCAAATTTTAGTGCTGTTTTTTTCAAAAGCAGTGTTTGTGTATATATATCTAAATATAAATAAAAATATATATATATATATATATATATATATATATATATATATATATATAATATATATATATATATATATATATATATATATATATATATATACATATATATATATATATATATATATATATATATATATGCTGGCCATGCTTTAAATAATAACAATAATGGCAGCCAAATTTTAATTCTTTTATTGTTTACTCTGATTATTTTGCTCTATATTTTTTAATTAAAATGGTAAAGAAACTTGCTGGAATTGATAGACAAAAAAATCATTCACATTTGAAAGCTTGTAATAGTCTTACTGATACCACGCTATGCAAGGACTTTATGATTGTTAATGAGCTCTTATGCTATGTCTTCAACAAAGTTGATACTCTGCCCATTGAAGTTTTAATTAAGATCGTTTCTTGCAAGGACTTTATGATTGTTAATGAGCTCTTATGCTATGTCTTCAACAAAGTTGATACTCTGCCCATTGAAGTTTTAATTAAGATCGTTTCTCGCTTCTTTACTGACGAAGAAATTGAAATAGCACTTTCAACTCTTTTGTCAATAGGTCCTGTTAAAAAGATAACTGAATCCGAGCGTTTGTCCAAACATAAAGACTCCAATAAAAAATTTAAAGATGTCCAAGATATCTGTAGACTGATGCTTGACATAACTTCTCCTAACGATGCTACCGATATAAAATGTCCTGAATTCCATGCAAAAGATTTGTCACGCCTTCCCTTTGTGGATCTGATTACATGTATGTAACTACTATATCGCAGCAGATACACCACATGCAGGCTGACATTCCTAATCTCTTTGCCACAGGTAATCCAATAAATGTAAATAGCAATTTAAATTCCACAAGTTCTCACTCTGTTGAATGTGATACCCCCCCCCCCATCCCTTGCTTCGTATCTGACTGAGCTAGTTAATAATATGACTATTGAGCTAAAATCTTTTTCGAATCAATTCATGGAGTCGATCAGTAAAAGGTTACATAGTTTGTTCACTGATCTTGAGAAACCTGTTAAATCCATTACCAAAAAATACAAGCCGACCCAACTTCCTATTTATGACAAGCAGACCCAACTTCCTGGCCATTCCTCCCTACTGCTAATGTAAAATCAACCATCTTCAATCCCTACCCTCAAACTCAAGTTAATTCTTCATCTAATTCAACTAACAAAATTGAGCTAATTTCGAATTCAAAAGACTCAATTACTGATGCTAATGTATTTGTTAATCATGCAAATAACTGTGGTAACGATTTTCTTTTATCTGGTCATCCCTTATCTTATGAGACCTCTCAAATAGTATTCGCGAAAGCAAAAAGTGCTTTTTGGTTCTGGAAAAAATCTAAACAATTTATGTATGTTAAATACCATTTTCTTCGTATGATTGCTCTAAATCTACTTCTACATTTGTCTCTTGTTTATCGCCAACTGCCTTTACCGAAGAATTAGCTGAATTTATCAACATAACATTTAAAACTAAAGCCACTTGCTTAAAAATTTTCACAAGTAAATATCACTCTTTCTTTAAAGTATATGTCTCTGCTGGAGATGCTGTCAGGCTCTATGACTGTAGCAAATGGCCAGAAAATGCGCTAGTGCGTCATTTCTTTGAAAATGCCAGTAAGGATTTGTAGCTTTAATTGTCGTGGTGTACAAAGTTCTACACACGAATTAGTACTCTTGTCTGCAACATATGATATCATCTGTCTCCAAGAGATTTGGTTACTCAATACTGAACTTAGTTTCTTGAACAAGGTTGTACCTGGTTTTTTAGGCTTTGGAGTGTCTCCAACTGATTCTTCAGCAGGTTTTATTCGTGGCAGACCGTTTGGTGGTGTTGCTATCCTGTGTCGTGATTCTGTCTTCTGCAGAACTCGAGTTGTTACTACTGATAATTCATGGTTTGTTGCTATCCAACTTGTAAATAACTTCTCTGATAAGTTCACAATTATCAATGTATATATGCCTTGTGATTCATATGAGAATGTCGATAAGTATCTTGAATACCTCGGTAGTCTTTCAGCTCTTATTTCTGATATAAATGGTAAATTTATTATTACTGGTGACTTTAATTGTGATCCAAGATTTCGGTCTCCATGTAGTAGTCTCCTAGTTGATTTTTGTACAGATGAACATCTTGTTACAGCTGATATATGTCTTCCACATGATTCCTTTACCTTAGTTAGGCATGGGGCACCTCTTCTTGGATTGATCACTGCCTTGTCTCCCAAAGTTCTCTATGCAATGTTAATAACTTCGAAATAATTCAGTCAGCTACTTTATCTGATCATTTACCTTTAGCGTTTGATATCTTGTTTAAAATTAATATATCTTCTTCCTATACTGGTCACCCTACTTCGACAAGATCTCCTAAAATAAATTTTAATGCTTTGTCGAACATTATGATAAAGTAATTAACTGTAATAATGTACATTGAAACTCACATGAGCATGTTAAGCAGATTAACCACCTGTACAATATTCTGAATGAACGTCTTACTCAACCTTCATCTCAGTGTCTTAAATATTCTAAATCAAGTTTAAATAAAAAAGAACCTATGACAGGTTGGACAGATTATGTAAAAGATGCTCATAAAGCTGCTAAAGATGCATTCTGCTTATGGCGTAGCTATAATAAAACAAAATTTGGCCCAATCTTCAATCTTTTTAAAAATTTAAGAGCCTTATTTAAATATGCCATTAGTTTCTGCAAAAAAAAAGAAGATACTATAAAAGCAGAATAGCTGGCAAACAGTTTAGCAAATAAGAACTATACCAGCTTCGGTTCTATCGTGATTTCTATTTGCAGCGATAAATGTAGCCTTCCACCTTTTATTGACTCTGCCTCAGGTCCTGATAATGTATGCCACATGTGATATAATAACTATTCCACCCTGTTCAACTCAGTCAAGACAATATGCAATATAAATGACAACTTTATAGTTAAACACTGTAATCTTCTTAAAGATGATGCCAATCTTGTCACTCCTTATGAAGTCCAATCTATCATAAATTGTATGTCCTGTGGAAAAGCAGCTGACCATTTTGGACTTCAGTTGGAGCATTATCTCTATGCTAGCCCAAATTACTTTAATATTTTGTCTTTATGTTTTTCCTCCATGCATTGCCATGGATACATGACTATTGGTGCTTTACACTCTGTTATTTCTCCTGTGGTTAAAGATAAGAATGGTGACATCTCCGATTCTGCTAATTATTGTCCAATTGCTTTGGTGACAATTTTCTCCAAGATTTTGGAACATATTTTTGTCTCACGCATTAATGAAAGTTTCACTGGGACTCCAAAGCAATTCGGATTTAAGAAAGACCATAGCACTTTTATGCCAGTTCTTATTTTAAAAGATATTATAAATTTTTACCTATCACATGGCTCAAATATGCATGTGGCATTTATTGACATTAGTAAAGCCTTTGATAGAGTTCGCTTTGATACACTATTTACGAAACTATCTAAAGTTATCTCTGGTGTAACTTTACGCTTACTCATTGTCTGGTATGTTGGTCAAACAGCTCAGATCCTTTGGGGTGGAATATTATCCAAAACATTTAATATCAGTAATGGAGTGCAACAAGGAGGTGTACTGTCTCCTCTTCTATTTAATATATATATTAACGATCTTAGTGCTTTACTCAATAAAACTACCGTAGGCTGTTGCTTGGGTCCTTCTCTTGTTAACTATCTTCTTTATGCTGGTGATATTGTCCTGTGTGCACCCTAGGCCAAAGGTCTCCAGATCTTACTTGATTTATGCTCCAGTTATGCTGTGAAACATGATATAGTTTATAACAATATTAAGTCTCAAATAATGTTTTTTGAAATTTATAAACCCCTTATAAATAGCCCTAGTTTCACATTATCTGGCATGGTACTCACATACACTAGTCATTATAAATATCTGGATCTCAAACAATATGCAGGATGACAAAGATATTTTAAAACACGTGTGCTCTATCTATGCTAAAGCATCTATCTATGCTAACCTCATCCGTAGAAAGTTCAGCTCTACACAAATACAAACAAAAGTTATGTTATTTAATGCCTTTTGCAGCCCAATCTATGGATGTCAGCTGTGGTATCTTTGAAGAAAAGACTCATTCCATCGCCTATGTGTTGCATATAATAATGCACTTCGCTTGATATTAAACAAGCCACCATGGAACAGTGCAAGTGAATTATTTGTGAAACATTGTGCCCATTCCCTTAATGTTGTTATTTGCAAGCAACAATACTCCTCACTCTTACTGCTGCAGAATAGTGAGAACCTCATCATAAAAGCTTTTGTTAACTCAGACAGGTTCTTGCAGTCTCCATTGATGTTTAAATGGAGAGCTGAGTTATATTTATAACACTTTAATTTCTTATCTTTATTTTATTTAGATTTTTTTTCTTGGTTTTTGTTAATATTCAAGTGCGTTAGTCTTTGTTTTATTCTAATCCACTTTATTTTACCCATTGTATATTTATTATATTGGGCCTTGGGCCTGTCAATAAATTTTGATTGATTTGATATATATATATATATATATATATATATATATATATATATATATATATATATATATAATATATATATATATATATATATATATATATATATATATATATATATATATATATATATATATACACACATACAGTGTTTTCAAAAAAATAGACACATTAATGATAAGGACATCTAAAAATGCAATTTGATTAACTTGTACTTTTTCCATAGTAAATTTTAAGTTTTCATGCTGTTTATGAAGATGGTTAAAAAATTCCTGAGCTTTAAACTCAGAATTAAATTGAATTAAAAGTAGCGATTCCTTTTAAGCCTTCCTTTTTGACCAATTATTTCAACAATTGGGACATAGTTGTTAAGATGCCAATCAACTTTCTGATTTACTCTTAGTTGAATAGATTTAAAACAACCACAAAATATATTTGTGATCGTTTTAAATCTATTCAACTGATATTTCTAGATATATTAGTAATAATATTATAGTAAGTTTTTAGTATACTTTTCTTTGATTATTTCCTAAATATCATAAATAAACTTTGAAGTTTACAAAATTTTTTCTTTCTTAAATGTCTATTGTCAAAAGTAATTGATAATAATAATAATCAATCAAAAATCGTCAAAACTCAATTTGACATACATTGTAAACAAGCATGTTATTTATTAAAATTATAACTTTTGAGTCAAAAAGTAGTTCTTATGCGCAGCCTTGACATTTACAATGCAGGCATACTTGTTTATGTGCTCTGTAAAGTTACTACACCCATAAAAAAATGATTGTTTAAGTTTTTAGATCTTTAAGACAAACACGTTATTTTGATATATTACTCTACTTGATTTTTGTATAAAAATGATATTAAAAAGATGTTGATACATAAAAAAACAACTGTATTTTGACAATAATTTCAATAAGTTCAGTTTTTCTCAATTGTTCTTATGTTTTCCAAAGGATATACTTGATACTGTTGGATTTCAAACACACAAGAAATCTGAATTGAAGGTAATGCATCTGATTCATCAAAGTGTTTAACCTCAATATTTTATCGGGGTGCTTAAGTTTAAAATTTCTTATCTGTTTATTTACACTCTGCAGTGTGTCCAAATAAATCCTGACTGGCAAATTTATGTTAATAAATAGTAGTTTATGCGATATAGAGCGACTATGTAGTTGCAATTTATAGACATAATGTTGCAGTTTATGGAGGCATAATGTAAGGAGGCATATGCCCTGCCTGCCAAGGTGTAGTTATGACAGTTTAATGCAATTTTTTAATTATATGACAATCAACTTGAGTAATTTCAGAGAAAACGTTAATTTTTTTCAATACTCTTCTTGCAGTATTGCCATCATTGCTATTACCAAACCAAGCTTTAGGCATGTCAACAGATGGGCTTAATCATCGTTTAAAGAGTTACTAAAGTTTTCATTTGCAATTTCTAATTTTTTAAATTTATTTTTCACTTTTTTTAACTTAAATGAAGAACTAACTCAACTAACTCAAAACACTTTTATTCAACAATGCAAACTGAAATTCAGTATGCCAAGATTGACCTATTTTCAGTTTTTGTTTTTACCCAATCAGTATTGTTCATTTTATTGGGTTTGGCATTGCACACATTTCAGGATTGAATATATTTTGTGTCTGTATATGTGTTGACGAATTTATTATCAAACATTGTAAGATCAATACTATAGGTGATGTTCTTCCTGCAATATTAAAAACTCTGCAAAACGTCTTTAAGGAAGTTATTTGATTATTTAGATCTGTTTCTTCTTCTCTGGTTAATATTTAACTCTCTTATATGTATTGTAGATGAGGAGGTCTACAAAAGTGAAAAATTTTGCCATCTCCTACTTTAAGAAATGAAGGCATAAAAGCTTAAAAAGGTACTAAAAAGATACTACTGCACTATAAAGGCTTACATCATAACTAATTTCTATAAATGTGTTGCTTTTCTCATATTTCTGCTTTAAATACTTTGGCTTTAAATGCTTTGGATTGATGCTCCACCAAAATCAATTTTTTTATATAAAACTCCAAATATTTTGTTATCTTAACGACATTCTAGCATGCCAGTTCTTTTAATTATTTTACTAACAGTGTGAACTAGCATGCTTTAAAAAGTACACTTTGCAGAAATCACAGAAAAATTTACATTTTCAGTATAGCATTTCAATTTTTCCACTAAATGCAAGATGCAAGGTAGGATAAATTGTTTTATTGTGTACAAGAGCTGAGTTTCTAACCATTTGATATTGTTTATTGCTGATATCAGTGTTCATTTTTAATGCAAGAGCTGCTTCTACATGCATATTTAAGTGAAACTTTTTATCCAAAGTGTCATCAACCTTTTCGATCTCTAAAACATTAGACATTATTTTTCTTAATGAAGGCTTTTTTTTTCATCAGCAGCATTTGGACTTCTTACAGAGGCTTAAGATACCTTCATGATTTTCAGTGGCTAGTTCTTTGATTTTTTCCTATTTGCTTTGCTCTCCAAAAATACTCTATTATTTAACAGGCCATCCAGAACCAAAGTAGCTATTTTTATTGGTCAAAGCATTTTGTTGAAGCCAATGATATTCTTTTTGTATAAATATATCATAATTTTGACCACATTGTTCTAATTTTTCTTCTCCTTTGAAATAAATATAATTAAAACAACCTTTACTTTATTGAAGTTTTCTTTGCAAATTTTTCCTATATTTTCATTTACTAAATCCTTCCATAATTATCATAAATTTGGGATAAGTTCTAATGTTTTTGTTGTTATTGGTTTTAAGAATCATCAATAAAATTAGGCATTTAATATATCAGAAACATTTTTATTTATTTTTTTTATTTTTTTTCAAATTTACACTCTTTAACATTTTATGTTATTACTGCTTTAACAATTATCACATTAGATTTTTTGTATTTTACAATATTATATCAGTATTTAAATAAAGTTGTCGAGTTAAGCTATTTTGAACATGCTGTACTTGTCAAATAATAAATCATTATTCAAAATTGACCATAAATATTTTAACAATCATCTAAAAAGTATGTAATGAAAAAATATATATATTAGAGTGGGTTGTTATATAGGAAAAAAACAAAAGCTATTTGCTCATATTCTAATAGTGATATTATATTGCCTTAGGTCTAAACCAATTAAAAGTTTCTATAAAAAGTGAAATAAAGTTGTTTCTTTCGCCTGCACATGTGATTTAAAGTTTGGGAACTTTTGAAAAAACAGCATTTGGTTAAATGTAAATATTTTATTAAGAAACAATTATATAATAATAGAAAATGAAGAAATAAAATATAGAATGCATAAACAATAAACATAGTACTAAAACTTGGTATTAATATACATTAATATACTGTAAAATAAAATCAAACTGATTATGTTTTGACCTCAAAATCTTGCTTATTGTCAAATCGGGGCAAAGTTTCTGGATGCAAGTTTCGCTGGTATTAAACTTTCTCATGATTTTTTATCGCATAAGGACATTGATGTTTCCGTCACTATTTTCACAGAGCGCTCGACTGCCTGCAAATGGCATGTTAGCTTTAAGTAAATTAAGTTTGAGCAGCCCTGAGAATCAATAACCTTGTTTATTTCCTGATTAGTGGTGTGTCTAAGAATTGGTGGATCGAAATAATTTTGTTGCCAATTAATGAGCTCAAAATAACTATTGGCATCAAAATTTATTTGCAGCACTTCAAACACACAAGAAATCTTCACTGTATGAAGCGAATTTTATGCTTTAAGTATCCTCCTGGCTGCAAGTTCCTTACTGCTTTGTGTTCATCACACAACATCGACAAAAGCACATTTTCAGGGTAAGCAAAATAGCCATTATGTTGAAATGTGGGATCTAATATTAGTTTAAGCTGTGCTGACAGATATCAAGAACATTTAATTAGTTCTTAGAGCCATCATTGCAAGTTAGATTTGTTTTTATTTGAAACCATACTAGAGCATATATTTTAACACAATATTCAGCTAATAGTTTTAATTCATTTGATGGGTTTGATGTAGAAATATATAATTGTAATATTTTATTTGCCTTTGGTTAACCAACAGGAATGGGACATCTTACCCAGGGATCTATTACTCAAATCATTAGAGCATTTGCCACTAATAACTGCCATTTTTATTTCATGCAAGTATTTTTGATCTGTACTCAGATTTTCAAATTTGACTTCTGGAAGTTTGCTTTGCATTTATTCATAATTTATTATTAGTAATTTTTCACAATTTTCTAATGATTGCTAATAGAACCAGCATGTGAGGATGGGCCAATAAAAAAGTAAAAATAAAACTATTTGTAAACAAAGTGAGCTCAATAACTCTATATTATTTAACAATGAAATAGTAATAAATGCATTTAGTTCATATATATATGCATATAGTAATAATGTATATTATTACTATATGCATATATATATGAACTAAATGCATTTATTACTATTTCATATATATATATGCATATAGTAATAACAAATTTACTTAATGCATTTATTACTATATCCTATAAATGCATATAGTAATATATGCATTGAGTAAATTTGTTAAATTGTTTACGCTGTAATGGCTTCAAACCAATTTTTTATACATTTATATCAAACTTCAGGATCAATGCATGGAAAACACTGGAAAAAAAAAGAATAATATTTAACAGATTTGTAACTGAACCAATAAGACAGCATATTTTCACTATTACAGCTGAATTTAAGAAAAAAAAAATTTTCCACCCACTCTCATATATATGTATATATATACATATATATATGTATATATATATATATATATATATATATATATATATATATATATATATATATATATATATATATATATATATATATTTATATATATATATATATAAAAAGACTTGATATGCTTTTTATGTATCTATTAAAACACATACAAATTTTTGCATTCTCATGAAAATATAGAATTGCAATTAATCTTTTTATTTTACTGCTTAAAAATTTTCAATTTCTTTTTAACTTAAAACTTTTATTATGAGTAGTAAATTAACTATGAGGAGCGTAGCATTTGTAGTTATAAGCAACTCATGTAAATATGAGCAACAAATGTAATTATTAGCAGCACACATAGCTTAAATATCAAACTATTAATTAAAATAGGTGGCAAATACCAAATTAAAATTTTAATTTTAAGAGTTTTAAACATTTTACTTAAATCTGTTTCTAAAATGATAAAATAAAGTATACGAAGTTTTCAAACTGCTTTTTAATTAAGTCTTTATGTAAAATAACTTTTCTTATATGTTTTGAACTGTTAAAATTTTTATTGTATAAATTTTTCTTCAAAATTTCTGTTTAGCATTATTTATTTATTTTTTTGATGCATTATTTTGTATTTACAAATATTTATAAACTTAAAAGTATATTTTAGTTATTCTATGATTGATATTAATTGCCTTCAGTTACTGGGTGTTTAGTTGAGTACTTTGTTTAACACTGTTCTATTTTTATAATAAATATAAGCATAATTAATGGTTTTAAATTTTTTTGAATACAGATGAAGTTTGGTCTACTGAAGGATGCAGTATAACTAATAGTTCCTTATCAGGTGTAATATGTGAATGTGACCATCTAACAAACTTTGCCTTATTATTGAATGTTGCTCAATCTGTAGACACATCAAATGCTGTATTCCTTGAAATTATTACATGGATTGGTTGTGGATTATCAATTGCTGGATTATTTATGACTATTGTCAGCTATTCTGTTTTTTCGTAAGTTTGATAATTATCATGTCTTATATGCATATGTATTTCCAAAATTTTTAACTAAAATAATCCCAAATTTTCCTACTAAAATAGGCTTGAGTATAAAAATTATAGTTAAATACAGTTATAATGTAATCTTAATTTCACTGTTTTTCACTTTGCAATTTATGTTAACAAATTAATAAAAATGATACAAAATGACTGTGTTAGTGAATTGTGACTGCGTACACAACTGTTTTAACAAGGCTTGCTGCCCAGTATTATGAAATAGTTAAAGTAGAAAAGTACTTTTCTTAATATGCATAATGTATTTTCTTTTATTTTCCAGCAAAAGCCTATAAAAGAAAGCCTTGATATTATATATTGGTATTCAAATCCTATATATTATTTATATATATATATATATATATATATATATATATATATATATATATATATATATATATATATATATATATATATATATATATATATATATATATATATATATATATATGTATATACAGTGGGTGCTCATATTAGAAACACTGTCTTTTTTTTGAAAATTATGTGTTAAAGGTTATTTATTATAGAAATAAAAAGGTTGCAGACTATTTTTTCGTAACTTTTGAGTGTTGCAGTCTATATTTATTACAGAAAACATACTTATTTATATTTTTTTAAAAATAATTCCACTATTGTACAAGCAAAAGATTACATATTGGTGATTTATTTTAGTATTTTGTTATCCCTCCCTTGGCACTTATTACCGCTTCTACACGTCTTGGCATACTTTCTATGCATTTTATTGCATTATTTTGAATACCTATGTTATTGTGCCAGACTTTGATCATCTTTTCAATTAATTGTAGTTTGTTGGTGATCATTTCAGAAGCAATTTCCCTTTTCACGATCTCCCACAGATTTTCAATAGGGTTTAAATCTGGTGAGTTTCCAGGCCATGGTAGCACTGGAATTTTCTTTGCTTTTAGGTACTCTGTAACCTTCTTTGCTTTATGGCATGGGGCAGAATCATGCATAAATGTAAATTTTTGGTTCTTTGGGAACCATTCCTTCAACTGTGGTACCAATCTTGTGTCAAGAACTTTTATGTATTGGTCCTGGCGCATAGTTCCCTCAACCATACATAAGCGCCCTGTTCCATATCCACTAATGACAGACCATACCATTATACTTAGAGGATGCTTTACATGTTCTAAGATGCAGTCTTTGTGGAATTTTTCTCCAGCTCGTCTACGCACAAACTGTGATTTGTTCATCAATATCTGCATTGTCGATTCATCCGAGAAACATACCTAAACAACATCAAAAAAACTTATAAGTCAAAGTTTTAATGTAGGCAAATCTCTAAATGGAATGTGTACAATTATAAATGAAGTACTTACATTTTTCCAGTCATCAACGGTCAAATGACGATGACTTTTAGCCCAAGCAAGGCGTTTTTGTTGCATTGCTAGAGTGAGCTGAGGCTTTTTAGCAGGTCGACAGCATCTAAATCCTTGTTCTTTGAGTCGGCGACGAACTGTCATTGGAGATACTGGTATTCCAGCATCTTGTATTAAAGTGGTTAGTATTCGCCTAGGCTTATTCCTATTTTCTAGGCAAATATCTCGTATTTTTCTATCGCCTCTTGGCGTTGTTAGCCATTTTCTACCACAATGTCTTGTTCGTTGAGGAGTATAATCAGCATTTTTGTCCAGATTTTTTTTTATTCGGTTGACTGTTGCGACTGAAACCTTTGTCATTGATGCTATACACCTTTGAGAATAAGAAGTATTCTTCAATAATGCTCCAACTTCTCTTTTTTTTGAGGGTGAAACATCTTTTGCCTTTCCCATATTGAACAAAACAGGTGATTCTAGTAAACCGTTATAAATTGTCAAAATTTGGAAAAAACCCTGTAACTTCATAATGAGATGAAATGCAATGTTGCCAAACTCCCAGATTAAAGTAAAAGGTACATACATACTATTTGTAAAATAAAAAAAATTATTTTGTTAAAATGTTTTGTTAATTTTGAACTTTATTCACAAAGTTTTTAAAATTTGGTTGTGTTTCTAATAATATGAGCACCCACTGTATATATATATATATATATTTATATATATATATATATATATATATATATATATATATATATATATATATATATATATATATATATATATACATATATATAAATATATAAATTTTAGCATATAATATACATCCTGATGTTTCCAAGTATATGTTAATAGATAAACATTTTACGAACAGAAATTGAAAACAAATATTATTTGTTTTGTTTGAGTTGGATACAAATATTATTTAACTGTTTTAAAATTGAAAACAAAAATAATTTTAATAGAAATTTTTGTAAAAAGAATTATGTTTACAAACAAAAGAAATAACAATTTTGAAAATTTTTCTCTTTTCAATTTTTATTTTCATTCAGATTTATGAAAAAAAAAATTCATTGCAAATAAGGAAAATTTAAAAAAAAAACTTCACTGTTTATTTTTTTTATATGAGTACCATTGTTGTTAAAATAAAAGCTTTTTATTTATATGTTAACAAAAACTTTTTTTATGTTCTTTTGTGATTCAGGTTTAAATGATTAATTAAGTTTTCAATCTTGCTCTTATAATCTTTTTTTTTTTTTTTCAGTATTTTTTGGTTACTCTGCTAATAACATTTAATCCTGTACAATGTGCCTCATATAATGCTGCCTTGCAGGACATGCTTTTCTTGGCAAAGGCTAGATTGGATTTATATTCATAATTTTTTATATTTATATTTCCAATGAAAATTCTATTGAATCTGACTTAACACTTGCACTACAATTGGTACGCATATGTACTAACAATTTTTTAAATTTACTAAATTTAAAGTTTGTACTAAAAATAGTTTTTTAATGTACACATTTGAATAGTTACTTTCCTCTTTATAGGTAATAGCCGCAAACATGTAAATACATTAAAATATTATTTTTAGTATAGTTTTTGTTTTTATAAAAAAAAATTTAATTGTTGGAACAAATTTTTACTTAGCCTTAAGGGTTAAAATACCCACTCTACTCAGTCTTTTTTGCTTTAATATATCCTCACCATATCTTATTGGTTTTAATATGTCCTCACCAAATCTTATTAGTTTTAATATGTCCTCACAAAATCTTATTGGTTTTCATATGTCCTCAACAAATCTTATTGGTTTTTAAAGTAACTTTTCATCTGTTAAATCATATCATTTGAAAATTCACCTTGAAGTTTACTTCTGTATTATATTATATAGTTTACTAGAATTCAACCTTAGAGTTTACTTCTGTATTATACTGTATAGTTTACTGGAGTTCAACCTTGGAGTTTACTTCTAAATTATACTATATAGTTTACTGGAGTTCAACCTTGATGTTTACTTCTGTATTAATTCTCCTATTTGTTACGAGGTCTTCCTTGTAAAAAATTTAGTTTAAATTTTAGATGCTTTTGTTTAAGTTCCCTCTAATTACTCACATTTTATTTTGTTATTTGTTGTTTGTTGTTTTCTCTTCCAAAGTCTGTACTCTTCTTTATGCTGTTTCTGGTTATTTTTTCTTATCTGGTTAATTTTTATTTCTCAGCCAGTATCATTGCTTATGTCAACTGGCAACCTAAATCTCTAAATGTGTTAGCATTCAAAAACAAATATATATGTAAAAAATATATAACATTTATTTATTATGAGTTTATAATTTATTGATTTTATTTTTTTTTTTTTTATAAGTTAGACAACTTTTACTTAAAAAATAAAAAAATTTTATTACAACCATAGCAGTTTTATTAACTCATAAACAAAATTTGCTTTTCAAATGTCTATTTTTTTCATGCTTTTTCACTCGAAATTTTAGCGCATTTTTTATTTTATTAAGTGAAAATTTTTTACTAATTTATTTTTTTAGGTACAAACATTTAACTATATGTTTATGGCTATTTTAATATTATTTAAGATCAGAAAAGAAGAAAGTTTAGTATTAGTTTTATAAAGTTATGATGAACACATTGGAAAAAGTTAGGATTTTTTTTATTAAAGGAATTAAAAGTAAGAAACACTGCAGCGTTATTCCAAGGAAACTTTAAACAAGTTGTAATATTTCTTACAGAACTGTGATTAAAAAATCATACTTTTAATAGAACGATTTACAAAAAGCTATGTAATTTGGCATAACACTTGCTGAGAGTATTCATAGCTTTTGAAAAATTGTCACAACAAAAGTAAAAAATGTGTAAAAATAGCAACAGAAGTGTTTTACACAAAACATTAGTTATAAAAAAAAAACGTTTTCAGACCATATTTTACATTCTCATACACATGGGGCAACTGTCTTAAAAATCTTCTGATACTATCAATTTCAACAAAGAAACTGCAGCAGTTTACTCCGACAGTTTTAAAGTCAAAACTTTACAATAATATTTCAAAAAATATACCATTATGAAAGTCAGTGCAGCTTTCAATAGTCCATTTTCAATTTTGATAGTAAATCCATTTTCTATTTTTTTTTTTTTTATTTAAATGGCTTTCGACATATTATGAAATTTTTTTTTCTTTGTTTTTTTTCCCACTCCATTTTTCCAACTCCAATTTTTTTTCCAACTTCAATATTTTTTTTTGTGTGTGTTTTTTGTTTTTTTTAGTAAGCAAAATTATTATTATTTTTTAGTTGAAGCTAGTTATTTCTATCTGTTAGAGAACATCAATATTTCTAAACTGTTGGCTCCTCTTACTCTAAATATGTATCGATTGGAGTTACCGCAATAAGTCAGCAATGAGTTGAATTCATTTTTATAAAATATTTTCTTTAAAATAATTTTAATTCATTGACAAACTTTACGTTTTTTTTGTACTATTGGTTTAAATATATAAAATACAAATATTAATACAAAACTCTTATGAAATTTAAATATCATCTATCTTTAGGAAATTGCGAAAAAAACTTGCTCCAAAAATTCTCTTAAGTTTATGTGTTAGTTTAATGTGTACGCTGATTATATTTCTTGCATCAGAAACTCCCAGCAAGCCTAGTCTTTCGTGTAAAATAGTTGCTTCATTGTTGCAGTTTTTTGTTTTGTCAACTTTCTTCTGGATGGCAATTGAAGGATTAAATTTGTATCGAATGTTTGTAAAAGTTTTTCATGGTTCATCAAGCTCACACATATTTTTCTTAAAAGCATCAGCTTTTGCCTGGGGTAAGTGTGTCATTTACATATACATTATTTTAAGTCAATGATAAATGTTTGTTGTACTATATATTGAAATATTACAAATATTTTTTGCTTATTGGTTGCTTTTAATGCCATTTGTAAACATATTAATTAAATTTTTTTCCAGTAATTCTTTTTATCTCATGGAGAGTTTATTACGTTTTATCAGTATAAAATAGCTTGTAACTTTCCCAGTCTTGGTCAAAATATACAATTACTGTTGAAAAATAATATCGGTTTATTATAATTACATAATTAGTTTGATTTTGTATTAATTTTTTCCGTTTTTTTTAATATTATTATTTTTAATTATTAATATTATTTGATAGTCTTTAAGATTGCTATTTTCAAATAATGTTAGCTGTTTGATCTTTTGTCATATATATATATATATATATATATATATATATTATATATATATATATATATATATATATATATATATATATATATATATATATATATATATATATATATATGTATTTATATATATCAAATATATCATATATATATATATATATATATATATATATATATATATATATATATATATATATATATATATATATATAAATATATATATATATATATATGTATTTATATATATCAAATATATCATATATATATATATATATATATATATATATATATATATATATATATATATATATATACATATAACATATATATATATAAATATATATATATATATATATATATGTATTTATATATATCAAATATATCGTATATATATATATATATATATATATATATATATATATATATCTTAACTTGTTTCTTAGCGCAGCGGTCTTGTTCGTCAAGGTTCTTGTTTCAGAGTTGTAGAGTTGAGAGAAAGTTATAACTGCAATTAACTAGCCTCCTTGGCCTTGGGAGTTATGTTAACAAAAATATATATATATGTATATATATATATATATATATATATATACACACATATATATTCAAATGATGAAAAACATTATGTTTGGTTATATGATATTTTTATTATTTATTTAGCGATATTTCAGCTTATATAGTATAACCTATTATCAAACTTAAAAACCGTTACACAAAATTCATAAAAGTTAAAACAAATATGAGGTCATTGTAGCATAGCAAATTTAGGCTTTATAAGTTTAACAAATAATAGTCTTCAATGGCGTGTCATCACTAAGTAACAATTGTCACAATTTAAGACATTGTCCTGCAATTTAGAGCATTGTAAGTGATGTATTTCAATTGCTTCGCCAATCTTATGCATATAGTTATTAGGAGTAACAGAAATTATTTTTGGTTTAGTCCAGTTAATTGAATCTTGACTGCAAGTGTTCTTGCACACATTGAAAAGTAAGCAAAAGACTGGGAAACTTCCTCATTTTCACATGCTTTGATGCCTTTTTCTTTTCATAGCATAACTTCCTTCTTGGAGATCTCCAATAGCAAGAACAAAAGGTAGGACTGCTGCTCCACTGCAATGTTGTTTGTGTTCGCTTCAGAGTTGTTAACAAGACAAAAAGTAGCAAGACCAAGCCCACATGTTACTAGACCAAGGACAAGGACAACGCCACATGTTACAAGGCGGAGGCCAAGAATAAGAGTTTCAAGGCCAAGTCCTATGCAAACATTTTTAAAACTTAAATTTTTGCCTTATGTGTAGGCCAATTATTAACAAAACTGTAGGCAGCAAGAGCTGTTACAATAAAATCACATGTTTTGAAATTAGGTCAATGATGTGCGCAGAATTTAACAAAGTCAATAAGAAAATATACTTGTAGATATATATGAAAGCGGACAACAAAAATACATAAAAATAAAGAGTGATAATTTTTAATTTTTAGTTTTATGTATTTTTCTTTATGAAGGCCAAGGCCAAAGCCAAAAATTTCAAGTCTAAGACCATGGCCAAGGTAAAAAGTTTCAAGGCCAATGCCTTAATTTTTGGCCTTAAAGCAAGGCCAAGACCAAGGCTATGGACTAACAACTCTGGTTCTCTTTAGGCTTTAAGCCAACAAGCTTTAATACTGCACCAATAACTTATAAATGGTACGTTGATGATAGTCATGCTCGATTTTCTAATATTGAAAACGCAAATTCTTTTTTAGATATTTTAAAATCACAAGATTTAGTATACTTTTAAATACCAAAATTCTCAAAATTCTTTGTTTTTCCACCAATCAATTTCTTCATAGATACAAATTTTCAATACATTGTAAGCAAACAATTACTAATGTATTAGTTAAACCAAATTTTTTTGAAGGTTTTATTTCAAGAGCATATAAAATATGTTCAGAACGAAATATTCAGAATGAAATTCAATTTCTTGTTAAAATGTTTTCCATAAAGGACACTCATACAAACATATTTCAGGTATCACTAAAAATTATAAACTATCACACAAAAATACAATAAACCGGCATACAGACCCTGGAAAAATTGTCATTCTGCCATCAATATTGAAACTAAGCATTATACTTATAAGAGAGTTTTGTAGAGTAGGAATAAAAACTATTAGTCTTTTTTTTTTTTTTCTTTTATTACAAAATAATAAAAATTTACAATTTTTTATAACATTAACTAAGTTTTTATGTTTTTACAATATATGGTATTACAAAGCTAGCGTAAATATATACATTTTTTGTTTTTTGAAATTTTATTACATTATTTTTGTATTTTTAATTTTTTATTTTTTTGGGTTTTTTGATTTTATATTTTTTTGTGTTTTTTGGTTTTATATTTTTTTGTATTTTTTTGTTTTTAATTTTTTTTTGCTGTTGTGCGGAAAGAAATCAAGAGTTTAGATAAAAAGAGAGAAGAAATTTCAAATTAGGTTAAGGAGAGGTTCATATAGAAAAAGGAAGATTTAGATCCAAAAAAATTAAAAAAGGAATTGCAGGACTTTTACATAAACATTACGTTACGAACACTATAGATAAAAAAAATTAATGTGCTAAAATAATGTTTCATATATTAAGGTCTGGCAGTGATTTCATATATTAAGGTCTGGCAGTGAAAACAATTAGTCGCTATGGTAATTCTTTACTTACATTTTATTTTGCAATAAATCAGTATTGCATTCAAAAAGTTATTCTGGTGTTTATCAGTTAATATGCTAATGTGGTGCGAGTTATGTTGGTGAAACAAGAAAGAAAATTTCCACATGGGTTAATGAACACAAGAAAAACATAACTTAAGGTAACTGGGATGCATCGGCAATAGTCAAACACACCCAATAATATAGTGGTTCAGTTAATTGCACTAAACCAAAAAGAATTTCTGCTACTTCTAATAACTATACGCGTAAGATTTGAAGCAATTGAAATTTAGAGCATTTACAATGCTCTAAATTGCATGAGAGTGTGATTGATATACAGTGAAGAACTCTGAGTCTATTTAGGGACACCGCCTTTTTTTTGACAATGTTAGGGGGAGGGGGGGGGGAAGTGTGACGTTTTTGAGTCCTCACGCCCCCCTTATCTTCGACTCCTTTTCTAGTTAAACCGGTGCCGCAACAATATTTTTAATCATCATATTTTCAATCGTTATTTTAATTTTTTGTGTTAATCTTGTTTAGTTTTATCCTAAGATAAGGAGTTGATTTAAAGGCATGTTTTTAAATAGGGATTCTCCATAAATTACCCAACCCTTAATTTATTTAGAATTACGCTAAATTTATTTAGAAGTAGGAGACCTAAGGCACTTATACGCTGTGATTTTCATTAAACTTAATGGGGTATTTTAATTTTTTATATAACTTAAGACTCTGAAAAAAACAACTTTAGATCTTTTTAATTTTGTTTATTAGTCAAATTTACCGTTGCGTAGTTTATACACAATCCCATACATGAATTTACCCGTGGAAGATATTAGGACTTTATTATACGATTTCGTTACAAATACCAGGCTATTAGTAAAACTTGTTTAAAGTATTTTAAACATTTATTAATTATATTTTAGTAAATTTAATTTTAGGAGTTATAAACTTTTTAAATAATTAGTATTTTTAAATGTTTAAATACTTTAAACAATTTTTATTTAATATTTACATTGCATATTATATTTGCATATATTTAATCGTGTAATATTTGTTATATTAACAAATACTATTATTTTAACTGTTATCTTTGCTTTATTAATGAATAAAGTTATTATTATTATTTTTTAAATTTATATTATTTATATAAATATATTTAGTGTCACTCCTTTAATCAGGTGTCTGCATGAGTGACTCCTTCCATGTCAATCATCTATTTTTTATTCTTAATAATAATATTTTGGTTTTATTATTTATGACATTATAGATATTCTTATTTTTGCTATTATTATTCTAAAGTTATTATTATTATTATAAATATTATTATTATTCTAAAGTTAATATTATTATTATAAATATTATTATTATTCTAAAGTTATTATTATTATTATAAACATTATTATTATTCTAAAGTTAATATTATTATTATAAATATTATTGTTATTCTAAAGTTATTATTATTATTATAAATATTATTATTATTCTAAAGTTATTATTATTATTATAAATATTATTATTATTATTCTAAAGTTAATATTATTATTATAAATATTATTATTATTCTAAAGTTATTATTATTATTATAAATATTATTATTATTCTAAAGTTATTATTATTATTATAAATATTATTATTATACTAAAGTTATTATTATAATAAATATTATTATTATTCTAAAGTTATTATTATTATTATAAATATTATTATTATACTAAAGTTATTATTATTATAAATATTATTATTATTCTAAAGTTATTATTATTATTATAAATATTATTAATTATATATCATTGCAATTAAATGATTGTAAATTTTCAGGAAAATAAATATTTTGTTGTTGTTGTTAAATAGTTTTTAAATTTGATTTTAAGGCGCCTTTTAAATTAAAGATAATTACGAAATAATTAGAAGAACAGATTTACGGTAATTACGGTAAACATAATTTAACAATATATAATTTAGTAAAACATAATTTTATATTGTTTTGATAAAAAAACATATATTTTAAAAAACATAATTTATAAAATAAATATTATATTTTTTTAATCATTAATTATAATTTAAAAAATTACGTTTGATAAATAAGTTACATTTACTATGGGTTATTTTAAACAGATCTTAACAAATTTTTTATTAAGTTATTGTAATCGTTATTGTTATTATTTTAAAAGTTAAAAAATATATATAAAAGTCGCTGAAAAATAAAAAACTTTCTGAAAAAGTTTGCATTTCGTTTTTTCGTTTTCTTCATACAAGTTTTTAAAATTAGGTTTAGTAACGTACTTACGTTAAAAAGCAGTTTCTTTTTAATTCATTGTTATAGACCTGAAGAAAAAAGAGGTAGCTAAAATAAACTGAAAATTACTTTTATACTATTGTCTTTAAATAAATTTTTTAAACTAAATTTTTTTTTCTATTTTTAACAGAAAAGCAAAAGAAAAATTAGAAAATAAATATAATTATTTAGCGCTTTTTATTGTGCACCCATACCGCTTCAGCGGTGCTAAAACAGGTCTGGGTTTTTCCCTAATATATATAATTCTATAATAATAATATTAATATAATAAATAACCCAACATGTTTTTATAATATATAGCCGAACATGATGTATCATTTAAATATAAAATATATTATTAACGACGTCACTTAAACAGTATATATATATATATATATATATATATATATATATATATATATATATATATATATATATATATATATATATATATATATTATATAAATATATATTTTTATATATGTATATATATATTATATATATATATATATATATATATATATATATATATATATATATATATATTTTAGGTATACCTTTCATAGTTTCAATAGCAACAGCTGCTATTAAACCAAACTCTTTAGGTCCTGCATCAATAGATAGCAAAGTCCCACAAGTGTAATTATTTTAAAATACCTTTCGCTTTTTTGATTTAACAACAGCGGAATTAAGCAAGTGGTTTGTAATTTTGTAATTTGTTTAAATCTAGATGTGTTGTTCAAGGATATCCATTTTACTTTGGAATACTTTTACCTGTCTGCGTTATAATGGCAGGCAATATCTGTGTACTTTTTTTTGTTCTCAGAGGTGTTAGTGTCAATTCAAATATAAATAACAAGATTGATATCAAAAAAAAAGTTCGAATTGCTTTTGCATGCTCCGCCTTGCTTGGATTAACTTGGATATTTGCGATTTTAGCTGTCGGTAAAGCTACAGCTGTATTTCAATGGTTATTTTGTATTTTTAATTCCTTACAAGGTTTTTTTGTTTTTCTGTTCTATACTGTTGGAAATAAACAAGTTAAAGTGGAATGGATGCAGTTTATAGGAAAAAAGTTTGGGTGTTTCAAGAGTGTGTCCCGTAAGTTTTTATTTAGAATATATAACTTTATATATGTGTGTGTATATATATATATATATATATATATATATATATATATATATATATATATATATATATATATATATATATATATATATATATATATATACATGAATTGACTTTTATAAATTTTTGAGTTTTTTAAAGTTAGTTACAAATTTTCTAAGTTCTTTATATTTGTTGTAGACACATCGCGAAATACTATATCCATGTCCGTTTCAATGAACACGTTGGAAACAAAGTTTTAGCAAGAAGAAGAATTTTTCAGTATCAAGAAAAAAATTTAATTTTTTAATTGGTTGATCTGTGTTAATTTTAGTTTTCGAAATAGTTTTAGAACGACGTTTTTGTTTTATAAGGACATTCTTTTAAAAGCTGTTGTTTTTGTAAAGATAATTTACACAAATATTTTTTATTATTCCTTTAAAAACCACAATACAAATTGTGCCGATTATTTACGCCATCTGAAAATGAAAATAATAATATATAGTTAAGCTACGTTAACTTAAGTATTTGTTTAGTTATTTGTTATTGTCTGTTCCTAAAATAGGTATTTCAAGTACAATATTTTTAGATATTTTTTTAAAAAAATGTCCGCTGAATATTTATGGCTACTGATTAGCTTTTTATTTACTTTTTAATAACTTTTTATTAACTTTACCGGGATAGTGCGAAATTATATTGCGAGAATGCAACAGATTTTTTTTGTTTTGTGTCTTAAAAAGTGTTGTTTAACAATAAAATTTTCTCTTTTGCAAGAAGTGATAAGTTACTTAAGCAGTGTAGAACTTTTTTTTTTACTATGTAAATCAAAAACGGGAATATGAAGAAGTTCACTGTAGGGGAGATGTGGGACACTGCTCATAATTTCATTATGGAGCGGCGTCTAATTACTGTTATTTTTATGAAAACGTATATATCTCTTTTGCTCTTTTTATGAGACATCTTTTTGCCTTCCTGCGCGTGGTAGAAACCGCTTTCTGTAAAAAATATTTTTGCTGACAGTCTAGTAATTTGCGTATGCATTTATTTTCGCCTATTGTTGCACCTTCAGTCTATTTTGTAGGGTAATGCACTTATTATCTTACATTTAGTACTTAAATTTATATTTTAGCGCTAATTGTGTAGTTTTATTTTGTCTGCTTTGCATAGATGTGAGGCGGGACAGAAAAAAGGTTGCTGTCCTACTGCTCCTTAACAGTTTTTCGTTATTTCGTTGGGGGAAACTCTGGAACATTTTGACTACAGCTATTTATAGTTTTCAAAATGAAAATATTTAAACGTTTTTAAGCAGTTTTTAATTTTAGATTTAGTTCTTATACAGTGGATTAAAAAGAGAGACCTTTTTTGAAGAAAAATTTGATTTGATTTCATGGAAAACTCGTGGTTTTTTCACGGTCATACTTATTAAAACTTAGGACTTTATTATGCGTATGCGTTCGCTGCAAATATATCACTAGTTTGATTAACCGTGTTAAGCTTTCACTACACATTGTTTACCAGTTTTCTTGTTTGCTTGTAATTTTTGTTGTTAATAAACTTTATCTTTTAAAATAAAGCATAGCAGACCATAAATGAACTTGACCGCCTAGAGTTTAAATAACAGACTCTTAGCTGATAAATTTCTTTTTGAATCTATGGTTATACTGAAAATATTTAAAATTGTTGACTAACATTTTATTTGAGTGAAGAAAAATTTTAGCCTGTTTTATTTGGGTCCACGTTTTTCACTTGATTTTTTATTAAAGAAAGTTATTTCAAATTAATATTTCTTGTTAAAGTTTTGTTACGCTAAAAGTATGATAAATAAAAATATTTAAAAGTTTAAGTTATGTTAAAAAAGTTTAAAACATATTCTACTGTTTAAAAAATGTATGTTAGTAAATTGTTAATAACTTACAATTTAATTTCTAACAAAATTTTATTAAGAGTTTGTTATTGCGACTTTTTACGCAATAACAAACTCTTAATAAAATTTTAATAAATAAACTTTTTAAATTATTCTAAGAAAAAACAATTTAGAAAATTATTTTTTTTTGGTGCTAGAAATTTTGCGATACACTTTAAAAGATATTTTATAAAAAGTCTAAGAATTAAAAATATTAAAAAATGTATATCTTTGAAACTAAATAAGCTACAGAAAAGTCTAAAACCAATTTGAAGATGAAATATATCAAGGAATTTAATGCATTTAAAATGAAAAATATTTATATTCAATGAAAAAGTTGCCTGAACTACCTACATTAAGCGATGTAAACACCTAAGTTATTATTAGGGGATTTTTTATTATTAAATTAAAATGTTTTTATAACTTAAAGGCTAAATAAATACTTTAATTACTTCTTAGGAATGTCATTTTTTAATTAAAAATCAAAATTTGACTTTTAAATAACTCAATACTAAACTTTGAATAAACTAAAAAATCTAGTATTGATCATCTGATCATTCCAGAATTTAGAGTGCTACTTTTTTGTATGATATTTTAAATTTCAAACTGTTACAACTAAGCTTAAATTGTTGCTAATTGTAAATTTAATTTCTTTTTTTGCTTAACGTTATTAAAATTAGGGAAGAGCGGGGCATGAAAGGGCACTTTCAAGGAAACAACCGCTAGTTGCGGATAAACTAATCGTAGTTAACATTGCTTTTTATAAATTTCCTAAAATTCATTGATATGAGAAATAAAAATTTATAAAAATAAGCTACAAAAACCAAAGTAACAAAACTTTTCACCAGCAAAATTTTCACGTTTTGCAAGTGGGTGGGGCAAAACGGAACAGCTAAAAAACAGCAGTTATTCGTTATTTGTAAAGCTGTTAAAATGATAAAAAAAACTTGAGGCATTTTATTGTTTACACATGTTCAGAAATTAAACTGTCAAAAAAAGTACATTAACAATCTAAACTACATACCCGTACACCCATACATTACAAAAAAAAAAAAAAATAACTAAAATAAGAATAAACAATTTTTATAATTTATTATAAAATACCTCTGATCTACTCTAACCTATACCTTATTAAACAACTAACTACTACTAAATTTAAAATTAAACAAAAAGTTATTATGGATAACATAAACTACATAAAAACATCCTGAAACTATTTCGCAACACTTTCGACGAGCTTGCTAATTTATTAACAATATGCAAATGTAGAGCAAACTTAAATATATCATATTTATCAGCAGCTTTTCTAGTTCAAAGTTCCTTTTTTCTCAAGTCTAAAACTGGATTTTATCTAGGGTTGTTCCATGGGGAAGGAGGGGGCGGAGCGTAGGAGGTGTCTAGGGAGCGTAGGGGGTGGTCTTATTTTATTAGTTGGCTAAATTGGATCTTTAGTTGGAAGTCGGCAAATGCCGGCCAATGAGGACCCTTTTTTTTGTGTGGCTTTATTCGGTAAAAAACAGATACGTCGCCCGTCTCCCCCAATATATCTTTTCAGGGCGGCCCTGATTTTATCCCATGGATGATTGATCTTTTTTATATAACTTCTCACCAAGTTATTAAAATGAGAATTTCTTTGAATATATTACTAATACTGATATTCTTAATAAAGATAAGATAAATAAGATACTAAAACTGATATTCTTAGTAAAAAATTCTATTAATATTCTTAATAAAGAAAATAAAATTTTAGATTATATATAAAATCATCAAACTGTAAAGTATCATAAAATGGCAGTAATATAGGCAACTATATAAATAACTTGCCGATACGCCCCACAAAAGTCATTTTACTAAAATTAATATTATTTAAAAAATTTAATTCCAGCCCAGTGGGCAAAAGATGTAAAAAAGACGTCTTTTGAACTTCTTTTGAACGTTTTGGACGTCTTTTAAACGTTCAAAAGACGTCTTATTTAGGTCCTGTGCCCACTGGGAGATATATTCATAAAACCAAATTCAAAAAGAGAATAAAAATTTTTTCTGAAAATTATTTACTTTTTTATAAACAAAGCAAATCAGCAAGATAATTTGATAATTTTTTTTTTTTTTTTTTTTATTATTATTTATTTATTTTGCCGTTGATAAATATTACAAAAAAGAAATTACAATAAAAGAAAAATCCTGGCCGGAGCAAGAAGAAGACAGGTTGTCTTTTCACCGAGCCCCGTCACACAAAAATTTACATGCACAATAAATGATAAAGACAAAAAGACAGTATAAATACAAAAACAAAAACAAATCAAATACTTCAGCAATAAAATAATTTGTTGCTAACAATCTTCCAGCAGAATAATTTTAAAAATAAATAAGTAAAAACGACAGAAAATCATGAAAGTTATAAAGACACAAAAAAAAATGCGTTGTTTAATTAAAAAAAAAAAAAAAAAGCAATATATGTAAACAAAAGTATTTGGGCTGATTATTTAATATCATCAAAAATATGAACGAAAAAGACAATTTTATTTTCGTTATCTTTTATACTAATGGTTAGAAACCATTTTAATAAAAGCTAAAGAAAGTGATAAAGATTTAATTTATTTTCAAACGATTCAGTCCAAACCTTTAAATTGTTTTCAAAAAAGGTATTTGAAATCTAATATATCGAATTCCATGTTCAGTAAATACCGTTTTGAATCATCCTTAAAACTTTGCAAAGTGCAGTTTAAAACGAAGTTTTGTTTTTTACTAAAGATTGGAAGAAATTTTTTCCAAACTATAGATCCCCGATATTGAATTTGGTACGAACTTAATTTAAGAAGAACTTAAGAACTTAAGAACTTAATTTATGGGAACCACAAAGTTGTTCACTGAAAATTTGGTTGGATATTTATGGGGGATTTCATTAAAGTGGGATTGAAATGTTACTGGAGAAAACCCAAGTTTTGCTTTAAACATAAATAACATTACTTGATGAATATTAAGCTTATAAATATTTAAAGCTCAAAGCTGACGTAAAAGAGGTTCGCATTGCGTTTTTTTATTTGCCCCAAATACTGTCCTGCAAGCATGTTTTTGTTTACTATAAATTTTTTTGAGTTTAGCGTGATTAGTGCTACCCCAGGAAATGTTACAGTATGAAAGATAACTGTGTATAAACGAAAAATATAAATTTTTTAAAGACTCGTTATTAAGAAAAGGTTTTGTTCGGTATAACATGGCAATATTTTTTGAGATCTTACCTTCAATATATTTAATATGAAATTTCCATGACAATTTTTTATCTAAGAGCACTCCCAGAAAGTTTGTAGTCAATTCCCTTTTAATTATTTTATTATTGATTAAAAGATTGGGTAGTTTAAGAGGAATATTCTCGGCTTTACTAGGTTTATGGAATAGGATAAATTTTGTTTTCTCTACATTTAATGATAGTCGGTTACTTATAAACCACTCGTTGAACTTATCTAATTCTTCGTTAAATGTTTTAAAAAGAACAGTAATATCTTTGTGAGAATAAAACAAATTAGTGTCATCTGCAAATAAGATAGTAATTAATACTTTTGATATTAAATATAAGTCATTTATATAAAGTAAGAACAATAATGGTCCCAAAATAGAACCTTGGGGTACTCCACAAGTTATTAAGTTGTTTTTTGAGTCTTTTGTTTCTTTAAGTACAAATTGCTTTCTGTTAGTTAAGTATGATTTAAACCAAAGTAAACTTTGATTTTTAACACCATAGTTTTCTAATTTTTTTAAAAGATTTTCATGATTTACTGTGTCGAAGGCTTTGGATAAATCAATAAAAACCCCTATTGTATTGCAATCGCTATTAAATCCATTTGATATATGCTTAACCAATTCAATTATTGCATGATTAATAATAAAAGAAACTTTTTTTATATACATATAATTTTCAAAACTTTTTTTACTACCCCTAACAGTGAACTTAAAGAACATCAAGTCTAACACCAATAACTTGATTAAAATTTTTTTTAAAAGTGCGCAAACCTACTACAGGTTCTAGTTCTAATCTGTTAAAGTGGTCAAATTACAGTTTTACTGTCAGTTGTTGCCAAAAATTTAAGAAAGAGGTTTTAATTACAAAAAACTGCCACAAAACAATCATAACAGATTATATTATTAAACCACCGTGTTCATTTCACCTTAACAACATATCTATTTTAAACCTTATTCAAATCGGTACAAGCAAGAGTGATTTTAAGGGATTAAAAAAAAAAAGAACCTTAGGCCATGGTTTTTTCGCCACAGTTTTTTTTTTTTTGTTTTGCCAAAATTTAAAAATTTCAATGGTTTTATTTTTTTTGTCTTATCATAAATCAGAGACCTGATGATTTAATTGAAATAGGTTGTCGTCAGCAAAATATCATATAGACCCTGTAATATTTTCAAATCACCTTAACTAGACCACACTGTGTGTGTGTAGATTGAGCAAAAGAAGGTAAGGAGGGAGAAAGAGAGACGTAATTTATGGACAACCCGATGTTACGCACTTTTATTACTGGTTTCACATTCGTTGCAAAAATTTAGTATAGTAATATACAACATTCCCATAAGTTATCGGAACGTTGTTTCTCTGTTATGGCATAACAGAGAAACTATTAAAAACCTATCATTTTTATTGGTGTTTTAGTAAATAGTAATAGATAATTTCAGAAAACTGAGACCCTAATCGTAACACTTTTTTATTTTGTTTTTTATAGTGGTTTCATCATTAATTTTGTTCGATTCTTTACTTCATCGCGGTAAGTTTTATCACATCAACTCATTTGAATACCAAATGGACTTTTAACTGAATTATTAAATTTACTAAAATTTAAAATTTTATAAAAAGAATATTTTACAATTTACGTTTCACGTAATTTTTTATATACACGTTTTTTTTTTATATATCAGACATCCAGCGAATGGAAAGTTTCTTATTTTTGAGTTCATTTTGCCAATATAGTTTCAAAATTCTCTAAACTTTCAGATTATTAAAAGCGAGAAAAGGTTATAAACATTAAAAAAAAGTTTAAAAAGATTTATCCGCAACCGAATAAAATTCCATTTTATAACGCGTACAAATTAAATATTCATTTAAAGTTTGTTTTTTTTATTTTATTTACACTTTGCCGATAAAAAAAAATTTACAGTCGTAACTAATATAAAAATAATTACATGACCGGGGCTAGAAGAAAACAAATTTAGTCTTATCATTAAGCCCCAAAAAATGCGTCACTACTAGACAAAATATAGTTTGACAATAAAATATAGTTTCAATGTATATATCTCTGATATATATTATAAAAGAAAATTTAAATATATCGCATATCGTTAAAAATTTATAGTTTTTAAAAAAATAAGATATAACAATTGCTTTGTAAAATAAAAGAAACAAAATTTATTAAAATATTAAATGACAAAAATGACATTAAAGAATTGGTTTGAAAAATAAGAAGATATGATTTTATATAAAAACATTTTATTGGTAGAGCATTTTATAGTTTAACTTATTTAATTATATTTATAATACTTTTCATTGCCAATTAAGTAAAAGCAAATAAATAGTATAAAAAAAAAAAAAAAGTAAAAGATTAATAAATAACGCAAAAATAAAAAATAAATTTCTCAAAAAGAAGGTTAACATTTAAAATGATAAAAATATATGTACAATTATTGATTAATTATGTATTAATAATCTAAAGTAATTAATTAATTAACTATTAATTATTGATTTCTAATATAAAGAAGTTTTATTAGAAAAAACTTAATTCATTTTCAGTTAACAAAAGTAATTGCTTAAGTTTTGTTTTGAATTGGTTTAGTGAATAATTAGTTTTCATTTCATTATTTAATATTATGTTCCACAACTTTGTTCTCTAATGTAGATAGTGTTTTAAACTTTGTGTTATGTTGACAGACCTTCCATCCCTTTTTTTTTTAAACATTATAAAAACTTTTCACAATAACCATAAAAAACTTCTTTAATAAAATAGCTTTTTTTAAACAAGAAAAAATAAAATAGTATGATAAGTTGTATTTGAAAAATAAATAACTCATTTTTATTCCTTATGTTTAGAATTGCAAATTTATATTACTTTTTTTTTGAGGTTTTCATCATGTGTTCAGGTAGTTTCTCTATTTCATTAACAATTTTTACAATACTAAACAACTTTTCCAATTCAGTATTACTTTTAGAAATATTATTCCTAAGGTATCTGAAAAAGTTTTTAACGATATTTCATTACCGAATCGACATTTTATGGTACCTTGGTTCTTAAATGATTATTCCATATACTTTTATATAACGTTTCAAATTGCTACCAAAATAAGCTGAAATTATTTATAAAAACCCTTATTATTGTTAATCAATAAAAACTTAATCAAAAATCTTATCAGATACCTTAGCCCATTTAAAACGAATATCATAAAATCATTGCGCTATCCAGGTAATTTACGCACTATGCACGACAGTTTCAAATTGATACTTTTGGAAACTTTATTCTGAGCATGCGCAGTCAACAACTGCTAAACATGGAAAAATATCTAGTTTTTCTATAATTTTTTCTGAAGCTTAGCTATCTTACTTGAATTTTTTTATGATTGATATTTCAAGTTTCTTCTAAATTGTAGCGATTTGTTTCAGAGTTGACCGGGGACGTGGTGGTCCAGTACGAGGGTACGAGGGCTTGTACTTGGCCAATCCTCAAACAGAAAAACTTTATTTCAGATCTATAAGTTACAATCAAGGTATTTTTTTTAGCATTTTATTTAACTTGCTTTCACGTCAGTTTGTTTGTTTGTTTGGTGTCCGCGCAAAACAAATACTAGGTCAGCAGTAATAATAAAAGAAATAAGCTAATCTTTAGTTGAGCGTAAATAAAAGAAATCGTTAAGAAAAGTAATTTAAACAAGCAACAAACAACAAACTTTGTTAAGCGTCATTAAATAATATCGATGTTGAATAATAGTAACAAAAAATGTTGTTGACCTGAAAATAATAGATTAATACTGTAAAAAATTAAGTAACGTTTTAACACTTTAAAATTTTGCAAATAAATAGTAAACAAAAGTTATAAATAAAGTTTTTAAAGTATATAAGTAACAAATAAATATCTTATCAACTTAGAAACCACTTGTCTTGCTCGAGAAAGAGAACAGAAATTTCGAGCTGGAGCAATTGAATCAGCTGAGCAACGAGGGAAGATAGAGGCAGACGTATTGCTAAACGAAAAGAATACCGAAAACAAGCATTGTAGTGACGAGCGATTAAACAATCTCCTCTTTATCTGAAATTAACCATCCCATCAACAAAAAAAAAAAGAAAATTTTTATTGAAAAGTTCGAAACAATTAACATATAAAAAGCATTAATTCATTTGCTTCGCATTGATAAATATGGTTAACATATCTTTTGATAAATAATGTTGTGTGTTTAATGAGTTTTGTTTATTATTTTTATTTACTACTACTCAATATGCTCCAGTCCACTTCCTATCGGTCAATGGAATTTATAAATTTTATAAATAGTACTACTATGTATAAACTCCATGGACCGATAGCAGTTATAACTTAAACGAAAGAAACCAATGCCCTGGTTTTTTTGTTTGTGAAAGAAACCAGGACTAGTTTTAATTCTATTTTTATTTATGTTTCAGGTGAAACAAAGGAACAAAAAAAAAAAGAGTTAACATGGAAATTTAAATCTGATGCTGAAAAAAATTCTCAAAAACGACAGTATGAATTGAAAGCAAATGATCCAAAACAATTAAAGTTAATGGCAGGTCTAGCGTCAGTGCAAGTGCCACAAATACAGAGAAAAGCTGGGACATCATTTACAACAACATAGAATGTAAAATGAACATCAACATCCATTATGAATAACGCAAGTAAACCTGTTAATGAAATAGGGCCAATAACAGAGATTAGTGAACAATCGTCTGTACAAGAAACAGACAATAATTAAGATGTCATAATTGCAGCAGATAAAGGAGCAGAACTAAAGTATTCAGACACATTCTGAAACTGAAACATTACTGAAACTGAGAGCGTCCCTGTAGAAATGGGTAACTTTGAAGTGCCTATGACTGCAGCGGGAGATCTAACTCTAGCAGAAAAGATTATTTAGAAGCAACCATACAACGTTGTAAATGTCGATTAAAATAATCAAGCTAAATTTCTAGAGCTAAAAAATGCAAAGACAATTGATAAAAAGCAACTTCATGTATTAGGGCCAAATCAGTCAACAAAACATTCAAGGTTATTTAAGTATTACACTGAATCGATTAAAGTTAATGACATTAAAGTTGTGCACAAAAGGTCATGGCTAACTTACTCTCTACTAATTTTTGTTTATGCTTTGGATCAAGAGAGGACACAAATTCTTTACGTGATAGGTTTGATAATTAGTCAAGCTTAAGTCACATGACAAAGTATTGCACCCAAAAAAACCATCGAAATGCTGCTAAAGCTATGGTCCATGCATTTTTAGATTTCAGAATTGATAAAATATTAAATATTGAAACCATGCGATATTTGAACAAAAAACGCGAAGAAGCGGAGAAACTACATCAATACCTATTACGAGTTATTGATGCTATTCGGTATTTGATTGTAGAGATTATTTCTTTACGTGAAAATAAGGACGCAAACTTTTAAAATGACTCTGAAAAAAGTGAAATCTTTCAATGTGGCGCAGGTAAATTTCTAAAGTTGTTAAATTAACTCAATCAGTAAGGCAAAGTACTGAATAAAAATCTTTATAATGTTCGCAGTACTCAAAAACAATCTGCTGGAAGGGGTGTTAGAATTACGCCTCTTTTGATACACAAAACAAGCCAATTCATGCTATGACACAGATAGTCAAGAAGGGTACTTCAGAAGAGGTAAATTTCTCAGTATTCTTTTTACCATCAACTGATGGCACTAATGATATTATACTTTGTAAGCAAATTTCTATTGTATTACGTTATGTTGCGTTTGCTGCATAAAAGGCCGTTGTAATGGAACATCTTATTTACAATGGAACAACTACTGGTGAAGTAAAAAGAGAAAAAGAGAAAAAGTTAAAGATGAAATTAAATTAATTAACGTAGATATTTAAAAGCGTGTAGGTATGTCTTTTAATGATGCGAGAAATATGCAAGGAATAAACAAAGCAGTTGCAACACATTTGGAAAAGAGTTCTCCCATGGTAACAAATACTTATTGTGGATCTCATAAAAAAAATCTGATTATGAAAGCTTGTGCAAAATCTTTTGTTGTCTCTGTTCATTTTTTTGTAACAGAAAACAAGCCTCGTAATGTGCAAAAATGTAACATTTTCTATACGGAAACTCAAGAAAACGAAATAATATTTTTGAGAAGTGGAATTCTCTTCTTGAGAATGTGAATCAATCTATTAAACTGGCTGCTACACACAGTGTTCGTTTCAATGCCATTTACAATGCTACACACCAACTGCTGACACTATACCGTGCAGTAATCAATTGCCTTGAACAAGTCTCAAATGAGATGGAATTTAAAATAAATACTCGAAGTAAAGCACAAGGTCTTTTATCCCGATTTCAGTCATATGAAACAATTGTGACTCTATGTCTCTTTAAAGAAATTTTTACTATCTTGGGTCCCATAAATAAAATTCTTCAAGGAGAAAGACTTGATTTTTTGTTTGCTTAAATGTCTGTCGATGTATAGCTGAAAAAGCTTCAAGTATCAAGGGACAGTGCTGACCGAAATGCTATTTTATCTACTGTTAAAATTACAACTGAAGCTCAGATTAAACAGCTAATATTTGTTGAGAATAGGACTCGCAGAAAGAACGACTGAACTTATATGAAACAGAAGATGAGCAACTTACTTAGGCTAAAGATCAGTGGCTGGCAGAAGTGTTTTATTCTCTAGTAGATTCAGCAACTGTAGTTTTTGTTAACAAATTTTCTTTACAGCGGAAGTATTTAGAAAGCTTAGACATCTTTTATTAAAGAATATGAGTGAAGATACTAGTCATAATTTTCATAACTCTAGTTCTCAAGAAAAAGTTCAAACAGTGCTTGAAAATTTCAAAATTGGTATCAGTTTAAATGAATTCACTACTGAAATGGTTGATTTTGTGGAGATCTACAGAAAGGCTGCTGAGAAGGATAACAAAACTTTACCTTCTTTCCTCATTATTTATAATTTTATCCTAAAGACTATGTTAGACGCTGTATTCGATTCTGTTGCAGTTCTATACAAGATACTTAATACAATTCCAACAAGTTTAGCATGAGAAAACATGTCAAAACTCGTCTAGCACATCGTTTGATATCAAAGTAAGTTGGGGATCGTGTTCTCTTGTCAGTGGAATATAAGAAAATGTGGAATTTAATCCATTCAGACATAATAAAAAACTATGTTAATAAAAATGAGTTACGTAACATTTTGTATCAATAAAAATTTTTCTTAGTATAAATATAATTTTCCTTGATCGCTTATCGCTTTGTCTCTTTATCGCTTTATCCCTTTATCGCTTTGTCTCTCGTTAAAAGTAACTCACTGGGCCCCTCTTCTGAAAATTTTTAAATGTGTTTCAGGTACCACCTCGTCTCTGGAGTTGACAGATACAACTTTGTATTATAAGTTTTATTGTTGTTATTAAGACTTTCAAGAAAAGCTTTCAAATCAAACGGTAAAATGTTTTTTTGATGAAAAATGAAAATTCAAACTTTAAATTCAATCAAATAAAATTGTGAATAAAAAAATATTTTTACAAACAAAAAGTTTCAAATTTTGTTTTAGATTGCTCTAATTAAAACATAGAAAATGTGCATCAAACAAAAAGAAAATAAAAGTAACTAATCCTACTCTGGAGATTATTGGGTGGTTTGTAATGCACCATTTTACTTTCTTTTATAAGATTCTATCGATTCATTTGAGATAAAAACTGCTCCTTGGGAATATATTAAAGATATTCCATCACATATTATAAACACTCTGAATCAACAAAAAAGTAAACCTAATATTATATATATATATATATATATATATATATATATTATATATATATATATATATATATATGTATATATATATATATATATATACATATATATATATACATATATATATATATATATATATATATATATATATATATATATATATATATATATATATATATATATATATATATATATATGTATATATATATATATATACATATATATATATATATACATATATATATATATATATATATATATATATGTATATATATATATATATATATATATATATATATATATATATATATATATATATATATATATATATATATATATATATATACACGGGTTATATACATATATTCGTGTTGGGTATATGTATATAACCCGTGTTGGGTATAAACATATACCCAACACGGGGTTACTTTATGCCTTGCGGTCCTACTTGAATCCACTTACAGAAAATTTGAATTTCATGCCTCTCCTGTTTAAACGTTTAAAAAGTGGTGCGTTTTTTTCTATTTTGTAATTTATATATGACTAATTCTGTTATGAAACCATATTGCTATTGCCGCACACTAAATAATTTAAATTTAAGTTGGATGTCAAAAATGAACTTAATTTGCTAGTGAAATTCACTTGGCAGAACTTTTATGTGGTTTGTTATTATCGCACACACTACAGAGATAAAAAATCTCTGAGTTTGCTAGATTCACACTTTGGTTAAAATATTAGAATATTTTTTTAACTAATTTTTTATTTAGCTGTGAGAAAAAAATAACTAATCACATTTAAATTAGTTTTTATGTAAAAGTGGGGTTACTTTAATCCGGAGTTAAAGTAACCTCATATAATTTATTAAATCTCCAATCATTTTATTTATATTAAATAAATATACTTTTTATTTATTTACTTTGGTGGTATGATTTATTTCTTTATTAAATGTATTATTATAATTATTATTATGACAAATAAAATAAAGTTAAAGTCATTTACATCTAATATAATATATATATAAACAATATATATAATATAATATGTTAATGACTTTTTTGTAGTTGTTGTTTGTCTGTATTTGAATTATAAGTTAATATGTTAAGTTTCTGCTTTGAATTAGTTTTTACTTACTATTTGCAATATTCATTGTTTTTTAGAAAAGTTCCTTTAAATTTTTTATTCATAATAATAACATTCCAACAATTTTACAGAAAATCCAGCTTCAGAAAATATGTAGATTATTCTCAAGAAAAGCTCCAGCAGTGCCTTAATGCTATTAATGAAGGCAGAATGAGTCAGAGAGTATTTCTCTCTGACTCATTCTGCCTTCATTAATAGCATTCTGACTCATTTTCACATATCTAGAACTACTTGGATAGTAGTTCTAGATATGTGAAAATGTTTAACATCTAAACATTTTCACATATCTAGAACTACTATCCAAAGTAAACTAAAACAAAATGGACAACCAGGATATCCTACAACATATACTGCTTTGGAAAAATCTGCTTTTGTTTCTCACATCTTGGCAGTATCTGAGTTTGGATTTCCTGTTGATGAATTGGATTTTAGATTTATTGTAAAAGAATATCCCTCTTCCCAAAACAAAACTATTCCACAGTTTAAAAACATTTCCCGGGACTTGAATGGAGTAAACTATTTTTAAAAAGACATCTTATGCTCACCACTCGGTTGGCAGCTAAAGTAAAACGTAATTGGGTTGGTGTTAACAAAAAAACCTTAAGCGAGTTTATTGAAAACCTCTCCCAAGTTGTAACTAATGTGCTAGCAGAAAATATATACAACTATGAGGAAATTTCAAAGAGTCTTTCTTTAAAATAATCATCATAATTAAAATCGGGTGTCTTGTAATAATCTAGGCATACTTTTTTTTAAAAACATCCAATTTATATCTTTCTGGTTCAACACCGATAGACACTTGTTTTTTAAATAATAAATTTTGAAAATTAAAAGGAAATAATAACTTTATATTTTCCTCACTCTGCCCTTCACGAATTATACATTTCGAACATTTTAAAAGTTTTCAATAGTGTTTTGAAAGGTTTTTTTTCATGATTCATAAAAACAGTATTGAGTTTTTGTGCAATTTGTTGACATAATGTGCCATAATGTCCGTTAACTTGCAATTTACAAGAAGCATCCACTACTTTGTGTCCCTTTTTAATAGCTTCTTTTCTTTTTTCAATATTTTCTCTAACTATATTTCGGGCTAATGGATAATGCCAAAGGAGTAAAACTTGATAAACTTTTTTTAACTACACATCCGCAACATATTGTTAACCATATAAAAGTGTCTAAAATCTCACGCGTTTCATGTGAACTTAATTTCATTACCAATTATATAGTTTTGTCTTTTTCTATATTATATTTTCCTTTTTTTTTTAAATATTGTTTAGATGCAATTTCAGTAGGAGAATAATCTTGTAATGATATAAATTATTTTTCTACGATAGGTAAGAAACCTCCCACTTGATCTTGGTATTCGGGCTTCTTGGTAATTTGACAATGAACTAAAGCGCTTGTTGAAAATCCCTTCAAATTAACCCGATGATGTTTTTTAATAGCATTATCTAAAGACACACACTCCAGATCAAAAAAATATTTCATATGAAAAAGTAAAGCTTTTAATTGAGCTCCACCATATTGTCCATTTCCATCTTTTAAAAATAAACAATCTCCTAATATGTTGTTATTGAATTCAAATTCTTTTATTTTTGTGTACCATTAGTCAACATGCCACCCCGAATACTTTTTTCAATCATTTTTTGATGTTCGTCTGTAAGAGAATATTGAATTTGAATTAAACTTTTGGTCGAACTTAGTTCCCTTGTATAACTAAAAATATTAACATGGTTAATGATATGATATTTAGTAAATTCAAATGTTCTTTCGTCAAAATCAATCATCACAGATCCAAAAACTACTGTATCTAACACAGTTTAAATGTGCAATAAAGATTTTAAAGTTTTTAAATTTAAAAAATTCCATATTTTTTTAACACCTTCATAAACTTCTTTTTTTCTTGAGTTTTCTTGTAAATTTTTAGATTTCATCAAGTCGTTTTGAGCAAATAATTCAATAGGTGAAATATTTTTGCATTAAATGTTTGAAAATTCATTTGTTATTTGCGAGTACGAAAATAAGGTTTTTTTAATAAAACAATTTTTAAAGTCTTGGTTTTCAGTTAATTTATTAATTTCAGGATGAAAGTAAATAATGTAACTTGGTGTTTACAATTTGATGTTGAGCTTTTTTAGAAAACATACTGCTCGCTTGCTCCAACGAGCAATTTAAAATTTTTACTGTCTACAATTTTAATATGTTTTCCTATACAAATAATATTGACTTTACTTACATATTTAGATATAACAAAGCATCTTCCATGCTGCTATACTTTATAAAAGCATTTAAAAGTTTTTTTTCAGATTCAGCCGTGACCGTATAACGGTACATCTAAAAAATATATCGTCCTAAATCTTTATTGCAATAATTGTGAGCTAATCCATATATTTGTCCTGAAAAATGATCATGATCAATAACCAGATAATCTTCAAAAGAATTGAGTAAAGCGTGACATTCTTTTTAAAGTTCTTGTCTATTTTTTTCATCTTGAATAATGTCTCTCAGTTTGTTTTTTCAAGTTTGTTATTACGTGATGTCAACATGCAATGAAACCATAAACAATGCGAAGGTTGGTCTAGTTTATTTATAAGATATAAAAAAGTAATGAATCTTTTATTTTACCATATTGATATTGCCAAGGTTTTGTTACTTCTTTAATACATTTGCGAAATATTTTTATCAAAAAATAATAATCTTCCAATAATTCAATGGAATCATTTTCAAACCATATCTGTATTTGTTTTTCCTCGTAATAAGTGAAGCCAGTTGTTCCATATAGTCAACAAGCTTGTCACTGTTTATTCTTACATAATCGCTTAATAAACCATTAGTAGCAGACATGTCTACAAATTTTTCCGGCCATCTACAACAGATATTATATAAACTCGAAACTTTAAATAAATCTTGTTTTCTTTTATCAGAATCTTTTTTAAGCATATAATTTTCACTCATTGAAAATCATATTGACTACTTGAATTCGCTTATCATCTAATAATGAAATTTATTATGATTCAACCTTTCTATTTCTTGAGGTGTCATACAAGAAAATTTATTTTTATAAGTCTCAGAATAACGAACTTTATCTGCTGGATATCAGCAAATGGTACATAAAGGATTTTCTTCCTCCCATATTGTTAATTTTTCTTCTGTTGTAATATTTCAATTTTTAAAACGAGGGAAACATATTTCACAAAAAAAATGAACTAATGTGTCTGCTAAAGCAATCAAATCATATACTCTTAATTCCATTTCAAGTAATTCTATATTTTCATTATTTTGATTTAATTTATCCCATAAAAAAAGCCTATTCGCTTTGTGAAGTAAAGAAACTCCTGCTTGAAAATAGTCTGGTAAATAGATTAAAGGATTTCTTTATAAACTTTCAATTGTATTTTCATAATAAAAAATCCATTGCGTAATAATATGTTCTTGTTCATCTACACCAAAACATTCTCCAGCTAACTTTTCATTAATACATTGAACAACAATACTATGACAATTATAACTCAATTCAGATAAAAGTTTCACTTTTAAAGTAGCATTGTCTTCCGACTTTTTAATGCTAGTTTCACAATTAAAAGTAACGAGAAACGGAAATATATTTCCATCTGCGCTCATAAATACTTTTTGTGGATCATAATGAGTAATGCTATCTTCATACGTAAATTTATCATGTTTTTATTATTCTTCGCATTGATGATTAGCACTAGCAAATGTTTTTCCACATTCAGAACATTGAAAACGTGAGAAAGTTGAAAAAGAATGCTTGGTATAAAATCTTTCGTTCAACATGCATACAGCGTAAAAAGAATTGTGTTTTTCAAAAATACGTACTTTTATAGCTTTGATAGTTTTTCAATGTTGGTTAGCTTTATTTCTTTCTTCGTCATTAATAAATGTTCTTTGTTAATCTTGATCGTCTTTAGTAGTGTTTGCACTTTCATATACTACTTTTAATAGTTCACTAATGCTACTTTTATATTGCGATTTTAATTTAGAATGTAATAAACGAACTTTTTTATTATTTCTACTAGTTGAAAAAATTTTAATGTTGATGCGATCAAAAGTATTTTCGTAAGCAAAAGTTAGAGAAAAATCTAATAAAGTTTGAAAAGGCATATTTTTAGATTGTTCTTTCAAATTAATCAAAGTATTTCGCTACGCAATAACATTTTTTTTATCTTGATTTTCAAAACGAAGTTGTAATACATTTTCTTCAGATTGTAAATCGATATTATTTTTTCCAAAATTTTTTGAGTCAATTCTATTAAAGTACACACATTCTATTCTCGAGCCAACAAGGATATAAGAAAAGCAGAATAAAAACGTAAAACCATATTCAATCAAAATACTGTAATCTAAAAACGTTTTTGCTTTTTGTTCACAAAATTGTATAAGAGAGTCCATTTTCTCATTTTTTCCATTGTGTTAAATGATGAGGTCTATACCATTCTCTAAACCATTCGTCTGCATTAAATTCTTTGATAATTTTATTTGCATTATTGTATAAAATTTTGATTCGATTTTTTTCATTTTTTTCGTTATGCTTTTTTTTTTTTTTTGTAACCATTCCTCATTATTTTTAAGTTTTTTATAACTCTTTTGTTGTCTTTCCTTTTTTTATTGATTTCATCTTCATTCATATCAATTTTTTTTATATCCCAACAGTTCGTAGTTTCTTAATTTCATTATTGATTTTTCAGTTAAATTACTTAGAGATTTTAATTTAAAATTACATAACCGTATCGATTTCCAACCGCTATGATTTTCTAAAATGTTAAAAATACCTCTAAGATTGCTGTCTTGAATGAAACGTAAATATACTAATCCCTCTAATGGTTTTATAAAATAAACAGGAGAATTGTATCAACGTTTCATTATTTTATAATAAATGTAACAACGTTTTATTATTTTATAATAACCATCTTCTATCAATTTTCCATATAAATATACGATGTTATAACCAATTAAATTTTTTTTGAAATAAATCATCAAAAGTACTAGCGTTTTTCATTTTGACTTTAAATCCTTCTGAAGCTTTCTGTTCTACGTGATAAACAATTTCTTCTGGACTTTGAATTTCTGTATTGACAAACTCTTCGATTACATCTTCATCTTTATAATGATCTTTGATATAACAAAAATGTTCTCTATATATACGGTTTTTACTAAATTTACTTTCCTCAGTTTTATACTTGAGATTCATTTTTTTTCTAAAAAAAATTAAATATATTTTTTATAAAACTTTTCTACATCTTTATTAATTGTTATATTTTTTAATATTTTTCGTAATTCTGTTTTATTTTTATTTGAATAATATAAACATCATTAATATTACAAACTCGAGATAAAGATACATAATAAAGTGATTTAATAAAAGCATTAGAGTTAAAATTAGGAACAACTTTTTTTATTGTACTTCCATGAGCTTTATGAACTGTAAAAGCAAAAGCTAATTGTAAAGGCAAACCCACTCTTGAAGCTACAACAGAATGTGAACAATCTAAAATATCTTCTTTTACCGATTCAATTTTTACTTCTTTTCCATTCCTTATTGCCCAAACAGCATTTATTTCTATTAAAGTGACTATACCAACAGTACCGTTACACAGTCTTTCTTCTACACTGATATTTCTAACCAACATAACAGTGGCATTAATTTTTAGATGAATAGCTGAAGGAATTTGAAATGTAAAATGAATGTTTGGATTTTTAATAACATCTTTAGAATAAAACCAACGTCCTTTATCTCTTAATTCGTTCATTTTAATAGCGTTATAATAATCTACTTTTGCAATTTTAAAAAATAATCTTGTATATTTAACATTGATACTTTCATCTTTTTCAAAACGACAAATCATTAAATAATCATTAGTTTGATCTGATACTTTACCAAATCGTATTTCATTTAAAGCAGTAAAAAACTTTTCATCTTCTTTTTGTCTAAAACATTCTGCTAAAACAAGAACATTGGTCATATATTGTTGCCGTATTATTGATTTAAAAACAAAAGTTCTTTTGACTGGCGATAATTGAAGAAAATGTCCACAAGCAATAATTTGTTTACCTCCAAAAAGTTTATCGTCACATTGTTTAATTTTACAAGCTAACAAATGTAACAAATAGAATGTTTTGGTATAATCATAAATATTTCATCAAGAATTAAAATATCAGTTTATAACCTGCGTTTTTTAAGATCAGGATGCATATGTTTTATATGTAATCTAAACCTCTTACTCCTATTTCTATACCTGCAAAAGCGTGTATGGTCATACCATTTAATAAATAAGCCGCTTCTCGTGTACTCGCTGTAATACGTATTGTTTTATATATTTGTCCACTTTGAGCAATTTCTTTATCTAAATAACTTTTACCACAACCAGCACCTCCAGAAATTAAGTCCTCCGTCAAGCTATTGAAAAGCTTTTTTGTAGCAAAGATAACATTTTTTTTACTAAAAAAAAATACAAATTTAATATAAATAAATATACAATTAAGCGTGTTTAATAAACCAAATCATAAATATAAGTCTTAAATCAATATTAATTCTTAGTTTAAATAAAAATTTATTATCAATTTCATCGTTTAACAAACAGGTCAAGTTTTTTATTTTTTCTTCATTAAGTCCTTCTTTCACATTTTCATTCGTTTCATTTATTCGCATTAAACTTTGATTCATATTTATGATTTTATGAAGCAATTCTTTATTATGTGTTTGTCATATTATATTCATCTAAACCCAGATAGCAAGCTTACATTGGTCCAACGTTTGGTCAATGCATGTCAATACATTGGCTAAACGTTGAAATTAGCTGTTGGGCCAATGCAGGTTTCAACATTGATTAGACATTGGCTTAACGTTGTATACAATATTGGCCTAACGTTTTATACAATACTTGGCCAATGTGTATTGCAACCTTGGCCCAATATTGAGCCAATGTTCATACAACGTTAGACCAATGTTATTATAAAAACTAGCTTTACACTAAATACACAGCCACAAATGTTGCTGTGCTAGCTATCAGAGCTATTTGTAGCTATTTCGAGCTAACAGTAGTATACAATAGTGCATTATGTAAGAAAAATAGGTGCAAATAGAGTTCTCAAACGAATGAATATCATCAATTTATCAGAAATTCTAAACAATTTAAACAAAAACTATTTGTTTTAGAAGTTTACCTTTGAATTTTAGAATATCATTAAATAGAGGAAAACCAAGTTATAGTCAATAAAACAATGTTTATTACTTTTGGTGTAAAATTTGTGTGTATCAGTACAACTTTTTATTCACAAAATATATGACTTATATGATTGCAAATAAAATTTATAAACAAATAAAAACCAAAATGTATGATAAGTATAAGATTTTATTACATAAAACATACAATTCCACAAACAATTCATGCAGTAGTTTTGATATTAGATGAGCAACTTGTTAACAAATCGTGTTTGCTTATTGATCTTTGGTGCCCACGAAAGTGGGCATCAAAGAATCAGAATTATTTTTAAAATTATTGAATTTTTTTTTCTCTTTTTTAAAGGTGTCTAATAGTTTAATTTTACTGACTTTATTTATTTGTTTTAGTATACTTTAGCTGAGTATGGTTGTGATAGAGTCAAAATATGTATTCTTAAAATAAATGGTTTCGACAAAATTTTAAAAAATTGTTTTATTTATTAGAATAGTTAATCTTCATAATAAAATATTTAAAATATTTTTTCGAATCAGCCAGCCCCGTTGTATCATTTACATTTTAAACAGATAATGATCTAACATATAAATAAAACATTTCACAAACTCAGTAAAATAATATTAAATACTTTAAAATAAAAAACGCTACCTTTTTTTTTTTTTTTGAATAATTAAAAAATTAACTTAAAAATAAAAAAATAAATAAAACTTAAATATAATTAAAAATGAAAGGGTGATGTTGCTTTTTAATAAAAGGAAAAGTTAAAAAATAACAGAGAATAACATAAAAACTAAATAAAAATAGTATTTGAGATACGTCAAAACAAAGTAACTGTTTTTTTTAAGATACTTTTAAAAGTTTGAATTGACGTTAGTTATTAGTTTTACTATTATTTGGGAGAAATAAGTTCCACCAATGTGGCCCTCAGTAAGTTACTGAGAACTCAGATTGTTTTAATAAGTTTTTTGGTACCTGATAACTAAGCAACGAATATTTTGTTTGATAATTTTGCTCTATAATAAAGAAAAGGTTTTCAGAAATATAAGGCAGCATATGATTTAATCTAAACATGAAAAAAAGAATATCTTAAATATTTAATTGGTGAACATTTAGCAATCTAAGCTTTCTAAGCAGGTGTTTTGATTAGCATTTAATATAAAACGGCTTGCTTGTTGTTTTTTTTATAGTACACGTTGGTCTTGATAGATAAGTGCTTGCCCAAGCAATGTTACAATAACTAATAAAGCTATGAATAATTTTAAAAGTAAATAGATTTTAAAGAATTTTTATCCAGCATGTATCTTGTTTTATACGCAATTGCAATACTTTTTAAAATTTTATTTTCTATTAGATTAATATTTTTATTCCAACTTATTTGCTCATCGAATAAAACTTCTAATGATTAAAACTTCTATTGAAATACCCGGGAGTTAAGAGGGCAACGTGTCAGATTTAGAAAAGAGAGTGTATTTGCTTTTAGTAGGGATCAGCGTGAGTTTATTGGCATTAAACCATTCATTAAGGTTATCAAGTTCACGATTCATATTGGTAAAGATTGTCCTAATGTTAGAGTTAGAATAAAAAACTTTAGTGTTGTCAGCAAAAAGATTGAAGCTTAGTACACTTGATGATAAGTACCCGAGAAGAAAAATGACGTTGGGACAATGTTATTCCAATGTTACATTGCATTAGAGCAACGTTAAGTTTGAAGAAAAAAGACGTTATAAAGACGTTAGGCAAACATTATATTTGACTTAAAAGACGTTAAGCAAAAGTCTTTTCTATCGTTCTTTAGACGTTGGAATAATGGCAAAAATGAAACATAGGTCAACGTTATATTTTCGACGCTTGCCAAGTGTTATAAGAAAAACTACACTGCAAAAAATAATGAAGCAAATTGTTTCACTGTATAACATCGCGCTGTGAAGTTCTTTTTTCCTTTTATTTTTTAAGGTTATGCATGATTATTATTTCAATCCGGGCAAATAATTGGATACGGAAATTAAAAGACTAAATTTAAATAAACATTTCAATATTTCTATTTCAAAATTTTAAAATTATATACAATAACATAGAATGAAACTAGTTTAATTTTTTTTACTTTCTATGCAAACTTCAACCTTAACTCAAATAATTTGCGTATTCTTTGTTAGACACTAAAAGAGGAAAATATATAAAGAAACATAAAGTTACAAACAAATCCTATATATAGCATTTTTTAGAACGAAACTAAAAAACAATCACAATGAACAAATAGAAATACCACAAATACCAGAATTTAGACTAACTTTCTATTTAATGCTCTCCTGAGTTTTTCTGCTTTCAAAAGATTATTGATTGCAAATTGTATAGCAACATCATCTGAAATAGAAAAAACAATTGCTCATTAAACTGGAAAACTAATGAAACTGTCTCGCTGAATGTTTTTAATTAAATGAAACAACAAAATTTATTTAAAACACACAATCATGACATAATTAAAAAAATTTATACTTTTAGATTTACCCTTAAAAAATATATAACTTTGTGTACGAGTTCAGATTTCTGTAAAGTTTTTTTTTACAGGGGCTGTTTTGGCAAAGAGAATATATTTTCTTGTAACATGAATTGCATGGTACAGTAAAGAAACTGAAATGGTATATTATCTTGAAATGAAGAATCAAAAACCGTTTTAATAAATAGCTCTCTTTAACACCAGTGATTACTTTGTTAGGTGTTTTTTCTTCCAATCCAAACTGTTTATATTTCGCTTAAACGCTTAACCATTTAACCAAGTAGTATCTTTTTACCAAAAACCAAAAATTTCAGACTCAACAATATTTAAATAAAAAGACAGACATATTAAGACGCGGTCATTCATAAAGTTATAACAAATGAATGCGATTATGTAAATTTTATGTTATGGATGTCGGACCATAATAATAGGGTTTTTCATTACTGTTTAACAGTAACAGTAAAACAGCTGTTTTTGGTCAAAAATGAAAAACAGTAAAAAGCTGTTTTTTCAGAACTGTTTTTACTGTTTTTAAGGACTTTTTCATGTTTAAAAAATATTACGTATTGGTGAGAAGTTAGTGTTTTTCCTTGTGTTTTTCAAAGAGAAGAAAGTAAAATCTTGGGTGTTTTTAAAAGTAACACATTTAACAGTACGTATTAAATCAATTTAATTTGATTTAAGAATACATTAACAATGCTTATATATTTAAGCAATGTCGTCAGTATGGGATTTTGCTACAAAACGAAAAAATCCAAAAAAAAATCTCTCAAAGGACAATGCTCGCGATGCAACAAAATCATTGTCTGTTCTGGAAATTCTACAACTACATTGAAAGCACATCTTAAGACACATGGAATTGATTTTGAAAGGTCAGCAGCTGGCGCATCCAACGAAGAACCAACAACAGAGAAAAGAACAAAATCAATTTTTGAATTTTTCAATCGAAAATCCCTCAAAGAAATAGCTACAGATATGGCAACTGATGGTATTTCAGTTAGAGCAATAACTAGAAACAATTATATTCGTCAATCTATATCACGAGATGGTTACAAACTTCCAGCTAATGAACGTGGTGTCATAAAATTAATTATTGAAGATTTTAACGAGAAGAAAGCAAAAGTTGTTGAAATAATTAAGGAAAAACTTGCTAATGGAGCAAAATTCAGTATGTGCGTAGACGAATATACAACAATAAGAGGAAGACGATTCTTTGGAATTAATATACACAGCAGCGATGATAAAGTCACTATTAAAACTGGTCTTATTCGCATTGTTGGATCTTATTCTGCTGAAGACATGGTTGTCGCTATGAAACAACATTTAACTGAGTTTGGAATTGACATGAACAAAGATATTGTTGGCTCAACTCAGGATGGAGCAGCAGTGAATAAAAAATTCATTAGACTTGTGGATATAATTGGCCAGTTTTGCCTAAACCATGCTCTACATTTGGGTGTCTGCGATACCTTATATAAGAAAGAGAATGAAATTTAGGAACACTATTTTGATAGCGATGAATCTGATGAAAGTGATTGCTTTGATGATTGCCTTGATTTGCTAAATGATGACGACATTAAACAATCTGATATTAGTTATCACGATTTGCTTAAAAATTCTCGAAAGCTTATCAACTCATAAAAAATTTAACAGTTCGCAACAACATTTTTTTGAGTAAAGTGAAAGCTTTAACAGGACGTGGAATTGAACTACATCTTGATGAAAAAACTCTCTGGAATTCAGTTCCATCCACGTTTGACTCGATTATTAAGACTGAAATGGCAATTCGAGAAACTTTATTTGAGTTCAATGCGACACACATTTTGAATTCGATTGATTTTATTGCTCTTCGTAATCTTTATGATGCTATGGAACCGATAAAACTTGCAGTTCAACGTTTAAGTCAAGAAAATGCAACATTAGCAAGTGCTGAAATAATTTTGGAGTTTATGCTTAAAAAGTTGTCAAAGATCAACAGCAAAATCAGTGAAGAATTGTGCAATAACTTTAAAATCCGTACTGATGAGAGATTGAACAAGGATGTTATGAATCTTTTAAAGAGTTTAAAAGATCCTTCAAACACTCCAACAAAAGCAACATTAATATTTGCCGGTCGTCTTGCTTTTCGATTGTTTGGATTTGATGAAGAAACTGAAATAGATGAGTCGATACAATCCGAATCTGAAAATGTTAGTCTATCACTAAACGACGAATTAAACTTGCTTCTTCGTAAAGAATATACAACAACAACAACTAGATCAGATTACAAATGGTTAAAATTGGAATTCACTCTTTATAAGAACACTGGACAACGTACAGAAAACTTTCAAAAATTATTAAATGCACTTTTAAGTATTAAACCAACATCAAATGACGTTGAGCGTGTTTTTTCAGTTTGCACAAATTTTTGCACAAAAATTAGATCGTGTTTGTCCGACGAGTCACTTGAAGCTCTTGTCTTTTTAAAATTTTATTATAAAAAATGAAGAAAAACTTGTAGTTTGTATTCGAATAGCTGAATAAATAGTTAAAGTTTTTCATTCTTTAATAAAATTCAAAAATTGCGTTTTTTAATAGCTTTATTTATTTAGTCTTCTTCAAGTAAAGCTTTTAAATTTATTTTTGTAAATGACATTGACAAATATAAGGACATTGACGTTTTTTGCTCCTTAACTTGTGTTATTATTTTAATTTCTTAAAAAGTTTTAAAAAACAGTAAAAACAGCTGTTAACAGCTGTTTTTTTGAAATTGAAAAACAGAAACAGCTGTTTTTTCAAAACCATTGTTTTTGAAAAACCCTACATAATAATGCGCAGCCTTAATAATCCAGTCTTAATAAACCAGTCAACAAAACCAATTTAATAGTTAATTTAGTTTGTATCTTCAGTGCATACGGACCATTTTACAAAAAAAATTAACTATATTGCCATTTATCTGTTAAAACTCTATTAGTGATCTAGACTTTATGACAAAATCAAATGGTTTTATTACCGGATAAGTCGTTTGACTTTTCAAAAGTACGATTAATTTGAACGATGACAAATAACTTATCTTTGGCTCCTTTTTTCAAAATACCAATAATCGACAGAAAACCCAAAAACAAACTAAGTGCATATAGGCCAAAATGACTCTAGAAATGCAAAGTAAATCAATCAAAAGAATATTAAATACTTCATATTCTTTACAACTCATCTTACTAAACTGTGTGTTTGCTAAGATGAATTATAAAGATTATTAGGTAAAAAAATTGGCCTAACTAAAAATAACTTTCTTTTTACATATTGAATATTTTGCTAGCGCTACAGAACCATATATAACAACTTTAAGATTATCATACTTAAAAAAAAGTCTTTGCAAACAAGACCTTTTTCTGAAAGCATATGAGACTTTCCAAAATACTCTTTAAGAAACTCCTTAAACAAGTTAGGTGTTTGTTTGCATTTTTTTGTGTAAAAAAAGTAACAAGAAACAGAGGGTTTGAAATAAACGGCAAAGTAAAGACTGAATCTGTGTGTTGCGAGAATTAGAAAAGGGCAGACCATATACATTTACGAATTAAGCATTTGTAATTGTTAATACCAATCATACATTATACAAACTAGATGATACAGGGTTTGGTGTTTTTAGTTAAATTTATTTTCTATGCCCATGTGACCGCTTTAAGACAAGCAAGGCATTTAATGAAAAATGTGCAACTAAATGTTTAACTGGTCAATGAATAAAACCAAGCATAAAAAAGAGGACATTATCAGAGTGAAAAGGGTTTACCAAAGCAATTTTTAAAGAGAATTTAGTTGAAGATAATAATAGAATATTTCAAAAGCATCACAACCATTGGAATTGGTCAAAAGAAAAAACAACTTATTAAACTTCAATAATTATTATTTTCTGATAAACCGGAAAAAGAGTTAGCCAATTTCACCATATAGTTGATCTTGTAATTGTATATTTATACTTAATTATCTGTAAGCACAAATATGTAACATTGTACAAATTTATAACAATATATATATATATATATATATATATATATATATATATATATATATATATATATATATATATATATATATATATATATATATATATATATATATATATATATATATATATATATATTAGGGTTATTACCGCAATAAAAAAAGGAGCCTCTTTTACTGCATTAGCCTTTATGGCCTTGAGGAGGTGAATTAACATAAAAAAAAGTTGAAAGTTATTTTTAATTGTAATTAATGAAGTCTAAATTGGTTTAAACTTTCTTTGTATAAACTCTGAAATTACTGATATATGTGATTGTAATCCATTTTAATAATTAAATAATGATTAAGTGTGTAATTGATTTAAATCAATATTTTGTTGATTATGACTAAGTTCGGATGTAAAATTTTGATGCTCTGTTGCTGTTTTCCTACGATATGTTTTTCTATTCCTAAAAGCAACTTGAAATTTTGGTTTTAGAGGAAACAATTTTGCCAAGTATATATTGAAGATAATAACTAATAATAGATTATTAAGTAAAAAACTGAAAAAAAAGGAGCACTTAATTATGCGGTAGGAAAAGCGATTGCTTCATAAGTGATAAGTTCTGAGTTCGAATTCTACCAAGTCCCTGGTGGTAATGCAGAGGTGATCCAAAATAAAAAATAAATAAAAATAACCTAATACAAAAACATAAAAATATTACTTTAAACCCTTTTTTGTGATTTGAGACTTGAGAAGTTTGTGAGAGTCAGTTTCAGTTAAATATTGTGAAAATAGCATGTCATTAAGTTTTTATCAATAAATTTAGTTTTAAAAATTTGAAATTTATACAGATCGACTTTTTTTCTCTAACTGTTTATAATCTATAACAGTTAACTTACACAAAAAAATACAAACAAAATAATAAAAAATTTAAGATTAACTACATTATATAACTATGTATTGCGTAAGAAAGCAAGTTATTATCTTTACTCTCAGTATTTCTCAAGATATGTTACTTTTTTAATAAATTTAATCACTAAAAGCACTATAAAATGTATATATAAGAAAAAATACAAAAGATATAAAAATACAAATTTTATCATTTTAATTTTTATTTTCCAATAAGTTATAAAAAATTAAATAATAATCTTTGAATAAAAAAATGCTGCGATACAAGGTCATAAAAAAAACATATTACACAAGTTATAAGAAAGCTTATTAGCTAATTTCTAGTTTAGAACTAGTTCCACTAGAAACTAAAAATAATAAAAAGTTTCCAATCAAATAAATAAAAGATAAAATGTATAAAAACAGCAGAATTCAATGTCATAAAAACATTAACTCTGTATTTTTGTATTTTTATTGGCATTAACTAAACTATAGTTTAGTTAATGCCAATAAAAATAGTTAAATAGTTTATTAATGAGTATTTAATAAAACTCATCATTGCATTATTCATTAGTAAAATAAATATTGTTTAAAACATTGTATATGTTAGAAATTCTTACAATATAGTAATGTTAAATATACGAAGTATACAAAAATCATAACAAAAATTTAAACAACTTTTGAAAATCAAATAAAGTTTTAATAACTTTTATTTATCATTAAAATTAAAAAAAAAATTGATTTATAATTCCACTGTAGAATACATAGAAATAATGAAACACATATTAGTATTATAGATTATAATGTTTAATGACCAGATTAAAAATAATGTATTTTTCGATAATGGTTTCTCAACCATTTTAAAATGCTCAATTTTTTTGTTTTGTTTTGTAAAATCGAGTTGTGTTTACGATTATTAACGTTGCTTTAATATAAAAAGTAAAAATGTAAAAAAAGCAACGTCGTTCCAAAGTCATTTTAACGTTAATATTCAAGACGTTAGATGATATCGTTTTTCTGACGTTGTTCCAACCTTTGATAGATAAATGTAAGAATAACAGTGTTGTGCCAAAGTTGCAACATCATTGGAATTTAGTCAACTTGCGTTGAAACCGAAACCCAATACCAAATCAAATTACAACAACGGCTCAACGTCATTTTCTTATTGGGTAAATATTGTTGATATAAACAATAAATAACAAAGGCCGTAGAATATATCCCTGTGGAATTCCACAGGTAATGTTTTCTATTGTAATGTAGGTTTTCTCATAAGAAACATATTGTTTGCAATTTTTAATATAGCAACAAAACCATTTAAAACTATTATTTTTGACTCCATAACTTTAAATTTTGTAAAAAAGAATATCATGGTCCTCAGTATCAAAGGCCTTTGAGAAGTAAATAAACACTCCAAGAGTATATGTGTGTACGTGTGTACATATATGTATATACGTATATGTATGTACGTATATGTACGTATATGTATGTACATATATGTATGTACGTATATGTACGTATATGTATGTACGTATATGTATGTACGTATGTGTATGTATATGTATGTACATATATGTATGTACAAAATTCAATTAACACAGCAGAGTATAAACATTTTTAAAGAAATATATAATTTTTTTTTTTGTTTTAATTTTATTATACATTGTTTGATATTTGGCTTATCTATTGTTATCAACGTCATCAGGTTTGATAGATTAAAATCGTTACAATAAAAACAAACCGTTAAAAAGATCACCAGTTAGAATTTTAATGTTTATACTCTATTAAAAATAGCCATTAAGCTATTATTGTCATGTTATATCCATCATTTCTATTTAGATAATTTTCGCCAGTTCCCAACTTTTGTCGAACTTTAGCTTTGTTAACTTCCAGTGATTCTCGAAATTTTTGAATATGATATTCTAGAGCAATTGATATGGCTTTAAGATGTAATTAAACAAACGTATCTTGGTATGATTTAGAATGTTCAGTAGCACCAGAACGGTACCATTTTCTTTATATACTACTTTTCTGGTGCTGAATAAATCTTGATATAATTTTTTTTTTTGTTTTACCAATGTATATAGACTTGCATGAACACTTTATTTGACAGACGCCTGAGTTTGTATTTAGAGGTAGTTTTGTTTTATTTTTGCAGAATATAATGTTCAAATTTCGAGCTGATCTGAGTATAACTTTTATGTTTTGTTTTTTAAATTACTAAGTTTGGGACCAATATTTGATGTCCATGGTAGGTTTAAAATGTTTGGTTCTCAGTTTGATAAGTGGTTGATAATCAGTATTTTTTTAATCTATTTTTATTTAGTCTCTGGTAATATTAGTTAACTTCTTTTTGTTGAGCCTGTTTTTAACAAAAAATTTTATTAGAATATGAATCATATATTGAAGATATTTTTGAGAGCATATTTTTTTTGAATGGCATAAAAACCTATTAAATATGCCAGCGAAAATATTAGGATTGATATTTGAGTTTTGTTTAAGTTAAATATTAGTCATCGCTTTATTTTGACGTATTTGAAATTCATAAGTTTCATGCATTGTGTTTTCAATATTATCTAAAAAACTAAGTTATTTTTATCGGTTTTTAATTTCAACAGTGTATTTAATGGCATGATTTTGTTCTTTTAAGTTATTTACAAACATTTGGTGTTGTTTTATTGAGTAAAAGCGATATTATCAGTTTTTAAATAATATTTGTTGTTGTTTAATTGAGTAAAAGCGAGCATGACAATTGTCTTTTAGAATATCCAAAAGATATCTCATAAAAGTTTTTGGTTCACATGTATCCTTACTAGCTAAATTAAGGAATTTTATTTTTATATTTTGAAAAAACGCTACTGCCATAACAAACATTAAAAACAGTTCTACAGGACTTAAATTAGGTATTATTGGGATTTTGTCTTTACTCAAAATAGAAAATGCTCAATAAAAGTTCTCTTAATTGCTTTATGTATACAGGCGAAAGTTTTTTTGAGTTTTTAAATTCTTGATGTCTTTCTTCAATACATAAATAATAACTGGAACTGTATCGTTAATGGGTTTGTATGGATATAAATCAAATATATCAAATGAAAAGAAACTTGATTTAAATCTTTTTTCCTTGCTCATTAACAAAACTATTCGACCATCGACCATTTAAAAAGCTAACATGAATACTAAATGTTGTTCCAAAACTTAGAAAAAAATTTATAAAATAAATCATAAAAGTTACATTCACATCAGCTCAAAATTTAAACATATTCGGCAGCAATAAAAGAAAACTTTCTCCATATACAAACCCAGGCGTCTGCGTAGTTGTAGTATAAAGCCGGTTCACACCGGTTCAGTAGAATCGCATTCCAAACGTTTTGAAGATGGCCAAACCGGTTGTTATATGAAATATTAGTCATATTTATCCGATTATTTTATAAAATTAGCATATTATTTATTGTGAAATAAAACGTATTTTCATTCCATGGATTCATATGTGACGCTCAATAACTAATTAATGATTAAATTAATTAAATTTGTTTGATTTAAAATGTTTTGCATATATTATTATATAAAACATATCAATTGTGATTTCCAGTATGTAGATTTTATAACACTATAGTATTGCATTCGTTGATTTTATTTTTGCGTGACTATTGCTTTTGCTATATCTTTTACTATACTGCATTGACTATTTCTTTTTCATTTTACTAGGAAATTTCACCATTAAGTAATAAGTAATTTTATTTAAGTTTGCAGCAACCCTCAAAATTAATGCAATAAAAGGGAAAAAGTATTATAGATTATTTCATCGAAAAACAAAATTTGGAACCTTTTCTTTTCCATATTGCTTATGTTGATATAAATCCGTTACAATCGCAACCTATTAAACTTCAAGATAACAGCACATAAATGAGACGAAAATAATCTCCAAAATGACAGTCTGTGCAACATTACCAGAACTTTAAAGACAAATAATATGGATTGATAATTTCAAACAAGAAGTTGGCTTGCAAATATTGTGCACAATATGATTTTACAAGCAAAAAAAAGTGTTCACACTTCAAAACTATTTTCAAACTTAGGCATCAGGGATAAATAAAGAGTTACAACAAACTTCTCTAAGAAAGAAAATGAAATAGCATTTTTTATCAAGAGCCCACAGCATTTGTATACAATTTTTAAAAATTCTGCTTTGTTATGGAATCCTGCTTTTTAAGTCGGGAAACTTAAACTTGACTTTTTTATTTGTTGAACTTGTTCTAATATAGTTTTTTAAATTATAAATATTAATTAAAGTTTTAAAAAATTTGCTACTCAATTTTGGAGAATTTTTCAATAAATACAACATGTTTAAAAAACTCAATAACTTTTATAAATCCTGCAACATAAAAGTAACTTAGTGATATAATATTGTTATAATATTGTTATAATATTGTTATAATATTGTTATAATATTGTTATAATATTGTTATAATATTGTTATAATATTGTTATAATATTGTTATAATATTGTTATAATATTGTTATAATATTGTTATAATATTGTTATAATATTGTTATAATATTGTTATAATATTGTTATAATATTGTTATAATATTGTTATAATATTGTTATAATATTGTTATAATATTGTTATAATATTGTTATAATATTGTTATAATATTGTTATAATATTGTTATAATATTGTTATAATATTGTTATAATATTGTTATAATATTGTTATAATATTGTTATAATATTGTTATAATATTGTTATAATATTGTTATAATATTGTTATAATATTGTTATAATATTGTTATAATATTGTTATAATATTGTTATAATATTGTTATAATATTGTTATAATATTGTTATAATATTGTTATAATATTGTTGTCATATTGTTATAATATTGTTATAATATTGTTATAATATTGTTATAGGAAATCTAATGTAAAACTGTTGAAGCAAAAATAACACAAAATTTTAGGGTTTAAAAAGATGTATAAAGTAGTTTAAAATGTTTTTCATATATTAATGATTTTATTAAATTAATGGTTCTAAAAAACAATAACAATGAAAAGATAAGATCTTATCGGTGGCAATTTGACAATAGATTGGGGATATGGGAAGGGGGGGGGAATGCTCCAACCACCCCTCACTCAATGAAGGCGATTTTCAAGTTACTGTGGTTTTTTTTTACGAAAGTCGGCTTATCGAGTATTTGACACAAATCAGTCGTTAAATTTTAGCTTTGAGAACCTTAGGAAAGGATTAATCTGAAGAAGTTCACAAAGAAAGTTTAAATAAAAGTTGCTTTAGTTACACTTATTTTTATAGTTTAAAGGTTGCTTTAGTTAAATTTTTTATATTTATGTCTAATAAAAATACCAGTTTTAGTTCTGGTTCTGAACCTTTATAAAGCTTTATGATGTTCAGTGGATGGTTCTTTTATCTTTTATTTTTTTCTTTTGTTTCGCTCTTTAAGAGCACTCCAGATATACCTTTAGCTTTTGCATGAGTTGCAAATGTAGCTAGAAAAAAATAAGCCTCAGTTGAAAAAAATAAAATGTCTAATAATTTAGCGAATCAAAATATTGATAAAATTTGGATAAAGCCTTTTCTAATAAGTGTCGAGGACGCGCCTGCCTTAAAAATAAACACTTATCTCAGCAATAAACAATATCAAATGATCAGAAACTTAGCTCTGGTACACAGTGAACGTATTTATATTGAACAATATTTTAGTTGAACAATTGAAATGTTATCCTGAAAGTATGCATTTTAAAACTTCTACAAAGTGTACTCTTCAAAGCATGTTTCATCAAACTATTAGTAGAATGACTGAAATGATTGATATGCCGAATATGGTCAAGGTAACAAAATATTTAGAGTTTTATAAGGAAAGATTGGTTTTGATGGAACATCAGCCAAAGTATTTATAACCAGAAATACGAGACTAGCTGCATTATTAAAGAACTTAGACATGAAGAAAATCTTTTCAGTACGGCTTTTGTGCCTTTATTGCTCAAAGTAGAATATTATAAAATTTGTAAAAATGGAAATCCTTAATGTGGTTATTTTTGTAGACCTCTTCATCTCCAAATTAAAAACTCCAACTTCATCCAAATCAAAAAATGCCTTAAAGATGATTCAAAGTTTTAATTATCTGAAAAATAAAAATGGCAACCTTTAAAATTAGCTACAGGATTTATCTTGCAATGCTCGATAAAAAAAAGTTAATGAACTTTCAGAGACAAAATCCACTCAAGCCTGCAATAAACAATATTGATTTAGTAAAAGCAAAAAATGAAAAGGAATCACCCTTAGCGCTCGGAATTTCAGCTTTGCACGGCTTGATAAGGTGCTACGAGTTTTTTCTTCATAAAATGGAAATTAAAAAGTAGAAGCCAAAAAAAATCAAGGAGATTATCTGGTTAATTATAGGTAAACTTAAGAAAAAAAGAGATTCAGTTACTCTTGAGAGAACGGATAAACCTAAATATTGGCATAGCTAAAGCTGGGTTTGGCAATACCAATGACAACGATACTGTCAAAAGACCATTTAAAAATAACGAAATTTTTTCCGAAATTACTAAAGTTGATTGTGGTATAATTAAAATATTGCATAATTTTCTCATAGTCAAATCTTAGCGGAGTTATATGCATAGTTGTTTGAAATTACATAAACTTCCTTTGCTAATTGGGGTATATTCGGAAGATGTACTGGAGAATTTAAATTTACAGATTAAACAATCTAGACTTGCCCACTGCAAAAATATCAAGGTTTAACACTAGGATGAATCAGATGCACTGTCTACTAGTGAGATCAGATCCAAAAGTATCAAGCATATCTTTTAGAAAACATATAAGTTATTGAGGAAAACCGTTAAAGTTGAAATTATTAAATAAATTATAATATAAATGATAATAAAATATAGTTAAATAAATGTATAAAATTAATTAAAAATAAATGTAATAAAACACAGTTCTTTTTTCACTTTGTATCAACAACCTTTAAAAACCATTTTTATAAAAACATCAAGTAGAGTAATTTTTCAAGATAAAGCGTTTTTGTTGAAGATTTTAAAGCTTTTATTTAAAAAAATTTTAAAATTTTTGTGTACGCGTATAAACAACTTTAACGAGCACATACACGCGTAAGCGCGCGTTATACGCATCGAAGCTGCCCTTAAAAAAAAATTTTTGTTAACAAATTTGAAATCTTTGACCCGAAAATTGTAAGTTAAAGATTTTCAATAAAGGTTATACTTAAAAAGTTGTTTTCGTTTTTACTTTTCAATTATTTCAACAATAAATTGTTTTAATACATATTATAAAAAATTTGTATTAAATGTGTTAAATATCTAAATGCGTTGAATAATGTATTTTAAAACTATAATATGCAGTTTTATTTTTTCTAAAAATTTAGATAGCAGTTTAACTGGTTGTGATGAAAATGAAGTATGCGTTGACAGTAATAATGATGATCAACAGCATTCATCCTAATGTGATTCTAATTATCTCATGGAAAGTGGAAAATGTATAAGTTATTGATTTTATTATTTTTTTACTGCTTTGAACGTCATACATATTGCAAAGTTTTGAATATTTTTTCCATGCTTAAACGTTTTTAAAAAACTAGGTATTTTTTTATTACCCTTTTTATAAAGATCTAACTTTGCATGGATATTTATTTATGAATAATAATATAAATGCTGGGATAAAAAAAACAAAAACAAATTAATGAAAAAATTTAAAGGTTCACTGTGTTCTGTGTTCCATTTATAAAATAGAAACTACGCAAATCCTGCCGACGACAAAATAAATGTGTCTTTAGTTTAAAGAAATAGAGGTAGAATACAGGAAGCGAACTTGAGTGAAGTTCGACTTGAACTTTGAAGTTTGACTTTGTCAAAGCTAGACTTCAAAAAAAAAGCTTGACCAAATGCGTAAATAAAACTTGAAAAGTTCAAGATCGCGCTTGAGAAAGTCAAACTTGAAAAACTTAAAAGGCGTTGATTTGAAGGCGCAATCGGAAAAAAAACTTTGCTACCAATATCGTTAGAATATTTAAAAAGGAAAAACCTTTTAAATAAAAATTTAAAAATGTTAACTACATATTTTTAAATAATACTTCTAGTTTTTATACTTTAAAATATTACCTAAACTAAAAGGTGTTATAAAAACAACAATTGTTATTTTTGCATTTTGATTTTATTAAAACTCAATAATCTAATAAAAAATCACTGTATTTAAATGAATATGCTTGAGTTACCTTCTATTTAGTCAAAGACTCTAACTAAAACGTCACAGCTGATTTTCATTCAAATGGCTTATATGCTATGCGGTTATCAGCAAAGCATATATGTCGAACACGAGGTTTTTATTATTCATTTTTCTTGTTAAAATTTTTATTAAAAAAAAATTTAACTCAAACAAGGCTTCAAGGAAATACTAATTATGTTGGAGTTAGCGGAAAATTAATTAAAAATTTATGAAAGCGGTTTACAGTACCAGGACGAATATGATATATATATAGAGGTTGAGAACAAAATCTGTAGAAGCAAATGGCTAACAAGAGTTAGATTTATATATAAATATATATATATATATATATATATATATATATATATATATATATATATATATATATATATATATATATATATATATATATATATATATAATGTAACCCTGAATATATTTGTTATAACTATTCCATTTCAGATCCAACATTTCATGGTCTTTGAAATAGCTAACCACCAGACTTAGAGTGAACTCCAAACAATTATATGTTTTACTTATTTTAAATAAGGATGCTTCGCAAAAAATTGCCCTAAAGTTTGGGCTGACTCTTATCATTAGAGTGAGAAAAAGAGTTTGGCTATTTGGTTCAATATAATATAATTACTATTTGGTTCAATATTATATAATATATTACAAAAGTATTAATTTATTATATAAACAATTACTTTTGGCTAAATAAACCTATTTATTTTTTGAATTTTAGAAAACGATAGAAAAAGAAGACTGTTGAAACTGACCCAAATAAACTCTAATATTCTAGCAAAAGACAACTTAAAAAAAAAATTATTTAATTATATTTTAAAACTTTATAAGGATAATGCAATTTTAGAATTTAAATTAGTTAAGTTTCAAAAAACTTAAAAACTATAAGTATATTTTAAGGATACAACTATTGATACAAAACAAATTTAAGTATATTCTTTTTTTGCTATTTAGATAAAGCATTTTACAATATCAATATATTTATATACCAAATGTCCAAATAAGTTACTGAAGTTTATATTTAAAGCATGGTCTTTAGATGTTATCAGAAAACATAAAGGACCAGAAAAGCTCAAAAAAGCAGCAAAATAATTATGACATTAAAATAAAAATATACGAAAAAATATTAAAAGTGTTTCATATTAATACACCGATTTTAATTAACTCAATTAAAAAGATTATTTTATTAGAGCATTTCTATGTTTTTGAGTGATATTTTTTTCGATTGAGTTATACATTTACTTTATCTAAAAAAAATATATTCTTTGTTTTTATTTTTTAATTATATATGTTTTTATTCTTTGATAAGTTAAATATTCATAAAAAAGAATCGTGTCACTATTTTAATTTCTCCTACAAAACCTCTCGTGGATGCTTTGGAACCATTCTCTTTTTTACAACTTTACATTTTATCGTAAACATAAAGATCATTTTGTAGAAAGGTAGTTTTGTGAAACAAAGCAAGCTACATTATTTTCTAAAATTGTTTTGGTTTTAATTGTTAAGGGATATTGAAACAAATTCCAAAACAAAATACCACTGTCACACCTGTGCTGATAAAATGCAACTTTGTTCCCTATAACACGGATATGATAATGATTTTCTAAAATCTGTTTTATAGCTAAATTTGTAAAAACTTGTAATCCTTGAACACATCTAGCTCATAGAATACAAGCAGACAATATTTCTTTTGAACAAACTTCAATTATCTGGCAGTTCAAAGAAAAATATTCTTTTGTTTTGATACAACTCTGCATTTTCTCCAACTTTTTATAGGATTCGCTTCATCTATTGTTCCAATATATCCTGAAAGTCGTCAACGTTAAAATCTAAAAAGTTTAAAAATACTGTTTAAATATAAATAAAACTTTAATTTTATAAAAAGAAGCAATAGCTGGTATACAAGTTGTTATTAATAAAAGTATAAGTATAACTGTGTATATGCATATATATACATGTATATACGTGTGCATACCCACTATTGATTATAATTTTAATGATAACATCTTGAATATCAGATATTGCCTTTTTTATAAAATTGAACTCATTTATATATCTTTTATGTGTTTCTCTTTTTGTAAGTTCATCAGGAAGATTATGATGAATCAACAGAAGCACTTTTGTAGGTTTATCATCATTGTCCTGATGAACTTACAAAAAGAGAAACAGCATGTTGAAGCAAATATAATTGTTATGCATATTTATTATGTATATGTATGTATATTTATAAGTCCACTAATTTATAAATATACACACACACACACACACACATATATATATATATATATATATATATATATATATATATATATATTTATATATATATATATATATATATATATATAGGTATATATATATTTATATATACATATATAAATATATATATATATGTATATGTATATATATATATATATATATATATATATACATATATAAATATATATATATATATATATATATATATATATATATATATATATATATATGTATATATATATATATATATATATATAAATATATATAAATATATATATATATAAATATATATATATATATATATATATATATATATATATATATATATATATATATATATATATATATATATATATGTATATATATATATATATATATATATATATATATATATATATATATATATATATATATATATATATTTATATATATATACTTAAATAGGTGTAATTATATTTACAATAATATAATTATGATGATAATATCTTTCTTAATCAAAACAAAACCAGAAGTATAAAACCGAAATGCAATTGACAGGTGTCGTACAGATGAAATGTATTTATATAGTACGAAAATAATGATTCATTAGCAATTTATTTATAAAATAAGTTAACAAAAACATTATATAATTTTTTACCACATATAATATGTACTTTTAAATATGGCATAAAACTTCAATAAGCGATGTTTCAGACCTATCATTTCGTTATTTGACACCTACAATTATCAATTAGCTTAGTTTTTAAGAAGTTTACTGTCACCAATAATACCTTCTGAGTTTTTTACACAAGATTCATTTATTCAGTTTCGTAAAAGATTTGAATCAAGCTAAAATAAATAGACTAGATTAGACTTAAAATACGGTGAAACTTTGCAAATGCTATCTGTATCAACTATGTCTTTTTTAACGAATCAATAATAAAAAGATAATAAACATCTTTTTTCTTGTGATTTATTAAGAAAAGATTAAACTTTGTAAGAAAATCTTTAACTATGGGTTCTGCTAAATTTAAAAAATACATCCTTAGTTTAAACCATCTATAACCTAGCGTCAATACTGTTTTTAAAAACGATAATTGAAAAAGTGTTTAGCTTAGTGTAAGGTGGTTTTAAGTGCAAAAAAAAGTTTCCATTTATGTCAAAGTTACCTAAAGAATTTGTGTATTTGTAATTCAATTACACATTTTTATTTTGGCTTTTTCTAATATATAAATATAATTTATTTCGTAAATAATATATTTAACTTTATGTGAACTATATTTTTTAACAAATTAGTTTCACTTTACAATTTAGAATCTTTTAACAATTGAAACTATTGGAGTGATTGTTTAGCAACTGTCAAAATACTGATGATATTCCATTTAAAAAAAAAAACTTACATGTTTACGATTTGACGGTTGCTTAAATGCTGAACTCACAGAAATAACGGATTGTAATCTAATTAATTGCAAAGGTGTATGCTTTTTTGCCTTATGAACGTTGTTTAATCATTAATTGAAATTTATCATTAAGCTATATATATATATATATACATACATATATATATATATATATATATATATATATATATATATATATATATATATATATATATATATATCTATATATATACTTATATATCTTCATTATATATATACTTATATATATATAAGATATATATATATATATATATATATATATATATATATATATATATATATATATATATATCTTTGACAGCTTGTTTTGCCATCATTATGTTCATCTGGAAGCTTCCTAATGCGTTTTTACTATTTGTTAAAGAAAATTTAAGAAAATAACGTAGCTAAAAATAATGAATTTACATTTCAAAGGCTATGATAATGAAGTGAACATAAAAAGAAGAAAAATGGAAAAAATAATACTTTAAATATTAATCCAAGAGATTTATAGGCACTTTTTTCCACTCACTTTCTAAATCTTTTTAATTTAATTTTAACTTAAATTTTTATCTTGTATTTAACGATGCTGCAAAAAGTAATAATAAAAGGTTTTTTTTTGCAAATGTTTAAGAATTAAACTGTTTGAATAACTTTAGAAAAAGTTAACAGTTATATAAGTTTATGTTGCATTAACTAAACGCTGGAATATTTCAAACAACGTTTATCCAATTTTGCATAAAAGTCGCTATTAGATATTTGCTGTTTGTCTTGTGTCGAAGGGCAAAAGCAAAAGCACTTTTAAACTGGTGAAATCCATGATACTTTGTTTGAGCTCCGAAAAAATAAAAGAATAGAAAATCATATAAGATATCAGACTTAAGTTTATATAAAAAAACTGCTGATTATAACTTTGTGTGTAATAATAAATGTTGTTAGCAAACTGCTGCAAAATATAAAAACAGATAAATGAAATTCAATAAAAGCTATGAATAATTGACTTTGTAAAAAAATTAATTTCGATGAAATTTTATAAAAACATTATACAAGAGTTGTGAATTAATTAATGATAAACAAAATAGGAAATAAAAAGTAAGATAATTGAGAAATTATATTGTTATAGTAACAGTGTATGATTTTAATAGTGTTACGGGTGATGAGGAAGTTATCGGACAAAATAAAAGCGTCAATAACTTATTTATAAAAAAAAAAAAAAAACTACTATTATTTTTTTTTTTAATAAAGCATTTATCTTTTAATAGAAATATATTATTTTTTATATGTAAAAACACAACCATCTGCAATTGATCTCAATTTTGCTCTGACGCCTTTCATATGCGACTGTAAAAAGTTTAAATCAATTTCTTGTAGTTTTTGTTTAATGCGATCAATCAAAACTTGCTCTGTTGAAGCTTGCCAATCTCCCTCGTAAACCTTCTGTGCCAAATGTCCCTAAAAATTTTCAATTGGTCGTGCTTGAGGCACATTTTGGGGATTGAATTCTTTATTAACGTAATAGACATATTGGTCCATCCAATTTAGAGTATCTTTAGAATAATGAGAACTTGCTAAATCTGGCCAAAATAAATAGTTAAAGTCTCCATGATACTTGTGAATAAAAGGAAGAAGTCGTTTTTCTAAATATTCATTAATATAGATTAATGAATTGATTGCTACAGTCTTGGAAGTGCGAAACAATGGCTCGGACATACCACGGTCAGATATGGCTATCCACACTAATAATATTTTCGGAAATTTCTCTTTTCCTATAAAACAAACACTTTCTGGGCATGTCTTTTTGTTGTTTGTGTTGTATTCAGACTTTACAGGCATGTTGTCCCCTGCAAAACAAAAGTATTTTTCGTAATCGATGACAAGAAGCGATTTTGTGTCATAGAGTTGGTTAACTTGTTTCTTGCTTCTTTTCTTTGCCTTTATTTGTTGTTCTATAGTGTATTTTGGAGTCTTTTCACGTTTTCTATGTTTAATATTCATTTTTTTTAACTGACGACCAAGTGTCGATTGATTTACACCAAATTTAATACCTATTTTTCTCTGACTGACCCCTTTTCGATTGTTGACAAGTCTCGTTAATTCAGCTTTCTTTTCTCTAGTCCAGGATGTCGGACGACCAGGGTGCTTACTGTCAGAAAACGATTGAACAGTTTCAAGTTTTTTTAGGTTATTATATAATGTTCTTCGAGCAAATCCTTCCTTTTCAAAATGGTTTTTGATTTTTTTTTTTTTTTATATTAGGTTTGTTTACAAAAAACATTTTTAGTTGCTTTCATAAAGATCCTTGTTCAGTTGCATTTAACCTTGTTTTAAATAATTGTGTTTTAAATAATAAAGTTTATATTTTATAGAACGTTTATGCCTACGCATAAAACCACAAAAACTAATTATTATGCTCAAATAATGGAAATAGGATTTGTCCGATAACTTCCGCATTACCCGTTATGAAGAAAAGGTTTTTTCCTTTTAATATGGATACTTTCCTTATTTTGAAGAAAGCTTAAAGTTAAGAAAAAAAACTTAAGCTTGGAGGAAGCACTGTCATTAAATAAAAACAATCAAGATTAGTTGAATTTTTGCATTTTTGAGACAAGTTGAGATGTTTGTAAAAATAGAGCGGGCATTATCTTAATTTGAATGTTCTAAAATTCTTGTTTTGTAGTGTCTTGTGGTTTCACCAAAATATTTTCCTAATTTAAACTCAAAAAACTATTTGAATTTTCATGCATGTAAACGCATTTCTATTTAACAATGTAATTTTTGATCAGATCGATGAAGCTGCCATGGAATCTCCGCTAGCATCAGCTTTTTCTAAATTATTCATGAGTCATCACGAAAACGTTTGATTACAAAACAATAATTGCAAAAAAGTAGTTTATACAAAAGCTATGTATATGATATTTTTTGTATCTTTAGAAAATAATGATGATGCACTTACTTTTCTAGAATTTATAAACTAACTACATCCTTACCTCAAATTTACTAAAGACATAAAATTTAATCACAAATTGACCTTTTTGAAAGAATAATTAACTCTGTAAATAATAAATTTGATACTTCAACGTCAAAAAAACTTACATAGGTTAACTGACTTTACCAGTTCAACTAATGTTAATTATAAAGTTATTAAAACTCTTATTAGCCTTCAAAATCAACAGCAACTGGGAAGGTTTTTATTTAGATGTTTAAAGAATTAAACAGACTCTCCAAGAAAATTCTTTTCTCTTTACTTAATTGACATAACCCTAAAAAATTTACTAAACAACCCTATCTCTCCTAAAAAAAACATACCATCTTTAAAATCGTCTAATATACATTACTTTAACCTCCCTTATATTGGACAAATTTCAAACACACATCAACACCGATTAAATAAACATAATATAAAATAGTTTAAAGATAATATAAAAGCAAGAATAGTTTTTACACATTTTAATGTAAGTAGTATGCTTCCATCAAAAGACTCCTTACCTTCGAATTTAAAATCCCTTATTGCCTGTGAACTTGTATGTATCAGCTGTATATAATTTGTAGATACATTGATGGGACCACTAGACACTTCACAAAAAAGATTTGAGAACATTTAAGTTCAGATAAGGCCTCCCATATTCATAAACATCTCGATTCATCACAAAAATGCAAAAAATTCAATAAATCTTGTTTGCTTTTCCATTATGAGGGAGAAGGGGGGAAGGTTTGCTGGTACTACTAATTACGATAGATAAATTAACACTTTGACTATTGTAAAGTATTTTTTGTTGAACTTTGAGATTATTTCCAGTCAAGCGATAAACTTTAATATTTTCATCTTATTTTGGTATCAAACTGCATTATTTTAAGAAATACTGTTGTTGGAGCCAAGGATCAAATAAATCCAAAAGATTGGATAATCAAAATATTAGAAAAAAGACTTTTATGAAAATAAAAAAAGAGTGGAGAAAGAACTACAGTAACTGCTTCCTCACTATAGGCTGTGAGTTATCAACTTAAATAAATCAG
>NC_088929.1:45392500-45517500 GCF_038396675.1 Hydra vulgaris
ACAATTTTTTTTTTTACTTTTTCATCCTTTCGTTTATCTACAAGTAAGTAAAGTTAAAATTTTATTGAAATTACTCAGGTTTATCTATAAAATTTTGCTTCATAGTTGAGATATTATTTTTTGTAATAAATTGATGTTTTTGTTTTTTAAAGCTAAAACATCTTCGTTTTATATTTCTATAACCCTGCAACATATTTTATCGCAACACAGGCCTGGAATTGCTAAAAAACATGTTGCAGGGTCGCAGAAAAAAAAATAAAACAAATTAGTTAAGTTTTAGTTACGAACACAATTCTTTTTTTTTGTTCTATGTTATTTATCAGAGATCAGAGAAGTCAAAGAGAACATGAAGTAATCAAGAGTTGAAGTTGTGGAACGAGTTCTAGCGTTAAACAACGTGATTTCATTTTCAGGGCAGGGTTTATTTGATTTATTGAGATTAACTTTTTATTGTATGAATATTTGCTTAGACAGTTGTGTAGACGATGCTATTAAGGCTGCCAATATGAATGGCCCATATAAAGGAGTTCAAGCAAAACTTGAGGAAGTGCTCCCAATGCATATTCATACATTATACTACGCTCATGTGTTAAATCTAGTCTTGCAATAAACAACTTCTTGTTCAGTTAGAGTAATTTATTTTTTTGACTTCTAATAAAATTGTTTGTTTTTTTAAAGAAACTTATAAATGACTTAATGTTTATAAAAATCAGATTAATGCCAGTAGTCTGTTACATTTAATAAATATTGGTAAAATTCGACGCCGGTCAAAAAATAATATCGTTATTAAGATATTTGGTCGTATTAATATGTGGAATGAAAAAACTAAGAACGATGACAGAAAGCAATTTGTATTTGTTCAAATTGTATTTTCACTTTATAAAATTTCTGTCCCTAATGATTTTTCAAACAGCGTAAGAAGTACAGCTCGAAATTTACTAAGTCGACTCATCTGCTATAAAACAGTATTAACAGCAATGATGTTTTTGAAAATATTTCAATTTACTAATGTTCTTCCTAATTTTCTACAAACATCTGCTTTAGATTATATTCAACAGAGAAAAATTAATGGGCAATAAATTTTAAAAAACAACCAAAGAGAATTTTTACCAATCAATATTGTAGATAAGAAACAATACAGGAGCAAAGATAGAACCTTGTTGTCGCCTTAAAGTTACTTAAAATAAAAAAAAGTGTATCTAATTAAGAATAACTTTAATACTGCAGTTAAAAATAAATAATTTATTATTCTCAAAACTTATGCATAAAAAAATTAATAACAAAGTGATGACTAATTGCAGAATAGTTGGTATATTAAAGTGTTTTCGAGAGTTTTGAAAAGTAGAAACCACATATTTAGCACTTTTTAAAGTTTAACAAAAGTTGAAGAGAGTTTTGGAGATCACATTTTTGAGACTATGATTAAAATTTTGTCTAAAGCACAAACTGTCGAAATTTTAATTGAGAATTAGTTTTTCACTTTGGAAGCCAGAGTGATTTGGATGCGTAACATTTGGTTAATCTGTTTAACTGGCGGGAAAAGTATGATAATTATTATCTAGAGTCAAACTAGAGTAAGATAACTTTGTAAATATCTCTGCTCTATTCTGAGAAGTAGTAAAAAGATTAGACCCATGAATTAGGGATTAAATATTAAACTTACTTTTGTTAATAGCATTGTTGCAGACCAACCAAAAAACTCTAGACCTTAACATCTGATATATAATACAAGATTTAGAAAACTGAGAATGACAAATCCTAACATTAGACAGGACCTTTCTACATTAGCTTCTTGGAACAATAAAGGGAAAATTGTTGTTAAGAGAAAATTTTCTTGCGAAAAAGATTTGAAAAAAAATGAACTATGTGAAATATAGAAGGAATAAAAATTTGGGAGATGCGCTTTATGCATACATATTATGGATATAAACATATATATTTATTATTTATTTAGATGCTGGCATACAACATCTTTTCATATTTATACAAAATCGATAATAATGATGATTATGATTTTGATGATGTTGATGATTTTGATGATGATAATGATGATAATTATGATGATGATAATGATGATGATAATGATGATGATAATGATGATGATGATGATGATGATGATGATGGTGATGATGATGATGATGATGATGATGATGATGATGATGATGATGATGATGATGATGATGATGATGATGATGATGATGATGATGATGATGATGATGATGATGATGATGATGGTGGTAATCATGATTATGATACTCATGTTGATCGTAATGATGTTTATATATGCATATATATTTAAAATATAACATGATTTTTGAATTCAAAAAATATATTTTAGGATCTATAAATGTCTATGCAGCGCCGGTCACAAACCCGGCCTTATCATAAGCCCCAGCTTCATTTTATCAAATCTGGCCCAGGCCCCATTCCTGGTCAAGTATCAACCCCGGTCTATTACTTGGTAGGTTACTTAAATTTTATTAGGGTTGTATAACTGTAGGGATACATCAAATATCCTACAGTTGCACAAAGACAGATCGGTTTAATATACAAATGTTTGAAAAGTCGTTTAAAGTTTGTCTTTTTCCAAACGTTCATTACATGAATAAACCCAAACCACTTTTAGGAATTAAATTGGCCTCTTATTTTAAGATTGGCAACATTAAACTAGCTAAGGAGCACAGCGTTTACTTTTTTTATGTTGCCACCAAACGCCACACATTTAATGCAGCAATTAGATGTGTCTGTCTGAAAATACAATGGCTATTAAAGCCATTTATTTTCACATTAATAAAATGTCTAGAGTAATCCCGGCTGGCGGTACTCTATAGAAATGTGTTTTCATTTTCTTAGAGTCAACATACTTTTAAAAGATATTCGATTAGTTTTACTATTATGTTTTCAAAAATCTTTTTTAATTAAAAGTACAATTTTTTCCCGTTATATTTTATTTAAGTCGTATTAGTATATTTTACTATTTTATTTAAATATTTGTATGGAAGCTTGTGAAAAAAGATTAACTTTAAAAAACTTGAGAAAGTTAACTATGCTTTCTCAAAACAGGACTATTAAATTTTTAAAATACTGTTTAAATTTCATGATATGTAGGGTGTCTATATGTGTTATATAAATACACCTATATGCCTTTCAGAAAACAATTTACATGAAGATTAGATGTAAGGATGATGTAACAAAACCTCATTTTTCAAAAACCTACCTATTTAGCTAATTAAGATTTGGCTAATTAAGATTTGGTGAAAGGTCAAACCTACAAAAGTGAGTCTAAATGTTAATTAAATTCGGTTTTTCAGCAGAAAATTGAATAAATGTTTATGAGTTTGAAATCTCTCCATAAGAGCTTTAAATCTCTCTTTGTAAGAGCTTTAAAACTCTCAAATATGTTAGAGCATAAATAAATTTGTTAGTAATGATCATAATTGAAGAGTAGTTTTTTAAGCAAATAAATTTTGTTAATAATGAAATTTTGAGTGTAAATGTTTTTCTTTAATTAAGTTTCTCTGTTAGTGTATGTTTCTATAATTATTTAAATTTATATATTTTTATTTATTGTACATTTTAAAATGCAATTTTGTTTTCGTTATGATTTTAAACTGCAGATTTACTAATTGTGTTGAAAATGAAATATGCAAAAGCTTTATTGATGAATCAGACGATGAAATGTATTCTTGCAAATGCAATTATGAGTCATTTTGGAAAAATGGAAAATGCATAAGTATATTTACATTTTGATCTATTTTTCTGTTTTAATCATTCTGCTCATTAAACTAAAGATTACACATTCAAACATCCTGCAGATTATGCAACATAAGGAGCGTATATATAATAGAGAGTGGCCTATTATGGAACTTAGTACAAATAAGTACTTAATATTAGCTATTGTAGGTTTATTTAGTGAGTTCTTGTAAAGAGATATTAATTAAAATTGAAAGCAGAGATAAAATAAAATGTTTCAAAAAATTGAAAAGGGTATATAAGTACACTATATCTATGATTAATTTATTTGTTATAGTAATCCTAACTAGTTGACTTGACCCGTAAGAGTATGGGTTTTTGTAAGTCTTTACCAAACCGACCATTTCTTTGCTTATAAATTAACATGCTTTTTTTGCATACATGGAGCTTAACAATTAGGTTTGGTTTTTTCTTAGGGATTTTCCATAACTAACGCTACGCTATATTTTTTTAATAAACAAAATGAAATAAAAATTAAAAGTTTTCAGTTGCAACGCCTTAGTTAAATTAAAAAAAAATGTTTAATAAAAGTTGACGCATAAAAAAGCTTAAGATCTCCTGCTTCTTTTTTTAGCGTTGCGTAATTTATGGTCAATCCGTAAACCCATATCGTCAACAGCTCAGTGGTTTAGTGCACTGTCATAAGTGTTGTTTTAGGGGGTTCAATACCTCTCCTTAGTGTAATAATTTTTGAAATTTTTTATAGCTAATAATTATACCAAATGTGTAATAAAATGTTATTGCCATTGAAACCTTTCTTAAATACATTTTCAAAATTCAATTTCAAAATGAAGTGAAAAATAACTATATAAACCCTTTTTCTACATTACATAGTAATCAAATAGCAATATGTTAGATTGCAAGATTTTGATTTTTTCCACAAAAAATTTATTTAAAATGCCTTAATATACTTTTTTAGTCAAATACTATTCAATAGTTTTACATGTAATATTAAAATTTATAATTACTAAAAGCAGTTAAGGATTAAAATGGTAAAAATATTCAATATAGACCATAAGCTATTATTTTCTGCTGTCTAATCTAATAATCGAATTATGGTAGCAATTCTTTAATGTTTTAACTTACTTTTCAGATCAGTTATTGCAGCATAACATTCTTTCTTTTTACTCTGAATATTTATTGTTTTTTTATACCTTTTACCAAATCTTATAAAGGTTTAGATAAGCAGTTTGAATAGTTTGTTCAGTGTTGGGCCCTAGAGTGAACAAACTATTGAACAACGTAGAACACTCATGTAACCATTATTTTAAAAATAGTGAACAAATATCACAGTAATTAACAATGTTTTGAGGTATAAGTAGCAAAACTTACATTATTTTTAGCAAAACTTACATTATTTTTAGCAAAACTTAAATTATTTTTAGGTGCCCCACCTAAATTTCAAAGTAAATAGGTTTTGAGGTTATTGTATACTGTAAACATTTGATGATGTATGTTGTCTAATTTTGACTGGGAAGGAATGTATAATGGTTTTCTATATTGTATATGCTTAGTGAAATAACTGTATTATTATTTTTAGAATAATGTATGGAAAATGGATAACTTGGATGTTCATCATTTAGTTTGAGTTATTAAAGATGAACAACAGCGGCAACAAATCCTGCGCAAAATTCTGATACTGTCACTGATGATATACAATCGGAACTACATTCTCCAAAAAACTTCTGCTAAAAAAGGTAAAACGAAGTCGTCAGTGATATTTAGTCTTGGCAACGAGGCCACGTCAGAAGATCTAAAGATAACTGGAACGCGTCTTCCAACATATCAGCAAGTGTTGCGATGTATCAGGTATCATTTTTATGATGGTTGTACCCTACTAAGTGGAACGGTCAAGCTGGTGCTGGCAAAAAAAAATTTTAACAGTTTTTTTATAAGAAAGCAAAATTGCCATGACCAGTGATTTTAAAGTATGTAATAAGATGTAAAAGCTGCTTGATAACAATGACAGAATTAGAGTGATATCGTCCGATCGCTGGTCAACACCAGCTTCAATGAAAAAGGTCTTGCAGGTGGAGGATATTTTAGCGACGACATATCAACTGCATCCATACAATGCTGAATAACTGAACCGGAGGGCTTTTCATTTTTACAGTTAATAATGCGCAATCAAGCTTCGGTTTGCATGACAAAGTGTTAGCTTTAAAACTTCACTATTGTCAGAAGTGCTTAGAGGCAGTAGGGTTGTGGTGTCAGAAACTAAAAAAACAGAGAAGTATTACTACGGCTGCAGATAGTGCTGAGATTGAAGTGGTAATTAGTAGTGACTCCCCTGACTAAGCTGACAAGATAATAATTCTCAATACAAACTTTATCGAAATGATTTCCTACCAGTTAAGACTGCTAGCAGATGTCATCGTATTAATAGTCAACTCGGAACTCCTACTTTCATCCCTCGTGATATATTGAAAAGACCCAAACTTGTTGCCATACCAGTTTGTCTAAAGATGATACCAACACAGCAAGCAGCCTACACTGAAAGCCTGTATCCAAGGTTGGAGGCAACTTGTCAAAAGTTGGACATTAGATAGCTTCAGGTTATAGAGGGTTATGGGTAACTACGAAACTGTTAACTCTGTATTGTGATTCAAAACAAATGCCATTACTGATAAATATGAATATTACTCAGGAGTGCATTGCAGTTCTTGTCGGGAATATAAATGAGATAAAGTTTTCCGGCGTACCATTGTATGCACCGGGAAACAATAAAAAATCTGGGGACATAATTGCTGAGCTAACCGTTAGACTTGTTCATGGCAGTGTAGTGACTCTATCATAAACATTGCGTTTAATACGACAGTGTCAAATACTGGACATCCAACTGCGACATGCATTGTAGATAGATCAAGCACTGCTCTTGTCAGGGTGTTGACAACAGGTTTGTAAAGTAATTCTTACTCTTCAAATTGAGGTTTCAAAATTACCTGAGGTAATATTCTATACACGGATTTGTAAGAATTTGAGTACCTAAAAACGTCGGAGCAGCCAGGAGCAAGCTCCAATTTTCTGTCAGCACCATAAACTTAAAAACACTATCAAGATGTGCTTTAAGTTGTGGAGCACGAATATCGCATACAGTCTAATCTGCGCTAACGCGACTTAACTTACGAGTGACAATATCGTGAAAATGTTGAGCATTAATGACCTTGTGTACAACCTAAACTTAAGTTGCTCTCAGCAATATAATGTATATTGTAAACAATATTTTAATGTATGTCTTGGGAATAGTTTGATTGCAACCATACTATTGTTTTGCAACTGTTTACTATTTCATATCATAAATATAACATTTTTTATCTGTTAAGTGATAATGAAGATTATTTTGTACAAAAAAATTGGTTGAATTAAAAACAAAAAAAAGAAGCAGCTTTTAAAAACTATTCTATAAGAAAATTTAGCTTTATGAAATCTAAACCAATTATCCCCAACATCAGCAATAACAACAACAACAAGCTATTTATTTTCAGGTAATCATTTTTGCAATAGTTTTATTAATAATAAAACAATAGTAACAATGATAATAATACGTAGAAATAGTAACAATAGTATAATAACACCTAAACTTAAGTTGCTCTTAGCAATATAATGTATATTGTAAACAATATTTTAATGTATGTCTTGGGAATAGTTTGGTTGCTACCATACTATTGTTTTGCTACTGTTTACTATTTCATATCATAAATATAACATTTTTTATCTGTTAAGTGATAATGAAGATAATGGACATAGCAAACTATTAAAGAGTTAACCATATAAACTAAAAAAGAGGCACAATGATGCACCTCAACTTATATTATTCTTTAGTATTATTAAATCCTGTTAAAAAACCTCTTTCTTGGTTAAATTACCGCGTTAAGTATCTGGACCGTTAGTAATTATTAATTTTTTGTTATAATGCATTTTTTTAGTTTAATTCTGAATTTCTTAAATTGCCTAGTGGTTAAACAAACAAGGAAAGTTATTGTTTTGTTTTATCATTAACTTTTTCAATACAATAAATTGACCCTTTCATTGAAACGTTGTTAAAGTTTTTAATAAACTCAGAATTTAATGACTAAAAATATTTCCCTATTACTTGGATTGGACCAAAACTATTTTCTGACTACATGGATCCTGATCAAGGATTACTTCAATCGTTGATCAGGATCCTTGCTAACCGTGATCAATAAGCAATTCTTATGATATGTAGGAAAAATCATAAAATTATTCTTCCATCAAATAAAATTAAAAACGCTTTATTTTTAACATTGTTTACAATAGCGATTAAAATGTGAGATATATATATATATATATATATATATATATATATATATATATATTGGCAGCTTATTGTCAATTTTTTCTTTATGTTTAAACAGAAAAAAAAACTATACTTTCTTAACAACTTTGCAACAAATCAACAAATTTATTTTAAAACAACTAAATAGCTTTATCACAATTAAAAAAATACAAACTATAAAATTAAATAAAACAAATCATTTTATTCAGTTTTATCTTTTAAAGCTAAATTATAAATTAAATCTTCTATTTGTGATACATTTAGTACCGCTGCACTGCTAAATAGACAAACTAAAATATGGTTCTTTAATTTTCATTATTTTGTACAAAAAAATTGGTTGAATTAAAAACAAAAAAAAGAAGCAGCTTTTAAAAACTATTCTATAAGAAAATTTAGCTTTATGAAATCTAAACCAATTATCCCCAACATCAGCAATAACAACAACAACAAGCTATTTATTTTTAGATAATCATTTTTGCAATAGTTTTATTAATAATAAAATAATAGTAACAATGATAATAATTCGTAGAAATAGTAACAATAGTATAATAACACTTTAAGATAAAAAAATTAATATTATGGTGATAGTAATAATTAGTATATTTAAAATAATTGCAATGAAAAAAAAAATTTGTATTATAATTATATTTATAAGCAAAAAACTATTTATAATAATAAGTCAATGATTTATAAAGATTGCATCGCTCATGCAGAAATCTGATCAAATAAGTGACACCAATTTTTAAATATTGTATAAGAAATAATAAGCAAAGACATACATTGAAAAACATGGACCATAAACACATAGGACAAAGCAAATTACATTATTTAAACATACATTAAAAACATTCATTAAAAATAAAAAAGAACATGGATTAAAAATAAACATGCAGAAATCATAATTTGCTGATTGTATTAATAATAAAAGAAAAAGTACTGATGATGATTGTAGTAATAATTAATATTTCTATTATCATAATATCATTAATGTTACAGTTACCATAATAATAATACTATTACCATAATTATATTACTATTACCATAATAATATTTTATAAATCTTATTAATATTATATATAAGGATTGTAATAGTAATTCAAATGTTGTAATAGTTTTATAATTATTGCTCAAATTTTTGCTAATATTATGTTTATTTTAATAATTTCTGTCATAGTTATAAACTTTACTATAATTATCATTATAATAATTTTTATCATTAGTTATAATTTTTAGTAAAGTTATCATATTATAGTTACAATTTGTAATGTTTTTTCTTAACATTATTATTAAATTATTATTAATTTTTTTATATATTTATATTGCCATTGTATTATTTATATTTATTAGTGCTTTATTTTCCTTTCCTTTTTTTTTTTTTTTTTTCTCTTAATCTTATTTTAAATTCTTTCTGTTTTTTCTTTTTCTTTTTTTTTTTTGTTTTTTTATAGGTATTACTCCATTAACTAGTTTTTAACTATATGTGACACCTAACTTTATATTATGTGAGTTTATAAAATGTTATTGCAAATTTTCATATTTAATGGTTAAATAAATAAATAAAAAAAAGGTAACAAAAAGAAAACTGAAAGAGTATTTTAATCGTAAAGATAGTCATATCTAAAAGTTTGAAAATTAGGTGGAGAAAAGGTATTTTAGAATGCAGTTTTTTGGGCTCATTCAAAATGCATACAAGGTTGCTATTCCATTCACAGATGCACTTATAAACAATAGAATGTTAAATATACTTCCGGATTTTAAATGAAGGTATATTTAGTTTTTTATTGTATTTATTTCTTGTAGAGTAGGAGTACACTAGTCTAGTTTCTGTTAACAAGTTTGTAATGGAAGATGGTATATTTTTATTTAAGGCGTCAAAAACAAAAAGCATACTTTACTAGCTCTGAAAATGTTAGGATTAAAAGTTGTTTGAAGAACTCTAATTTATTTGATTTAATTGGTTTGAAGTTTATCAATATAATGGATTGACACTGAGACAAAAGCGACTTTTTAATGCAGTAGTATCCAAATTTTCCATAAATTTGACAACCAAGCTAAGATGACATGAGAATGATGCATAAATCTTTTTAAGTGTAACTTTATCAACTTAATAACAAGTTGTTGAAAGCATGCCGTTAGCTTCTAGAGTTTCTTGCTTAGTTTATCAATGTTACAGTTTCATGAAAGATTGCGATCTATTAACACACCAAGATATTGAATAACTCTCAAACGATACAGCCGTTTAATAATAATTAAGATTTTGATTTTAATTTTTTAAAGAAATAATTTTTTCTTGGAAATAAAAAAAAAAAATCAGTTTTTATGGAGTTAAGACATATTAGGTTAGAATGAAATCAGAAAACTATACCTTTTAGATCTAAATTTATATTTTTACCTAAAGAATGATTGGATTTTTTGATGTGTAAGAGATTTGTGTCATCAGCAAACAGATGAACTGGCAACAAGTGAACAGAGTCGGTTAGGTTGTTAGCGTAGAATAAAAATTGTTTTCAATTTGAAAGATAAGATCAAAACAATTCATTAACAACAATGCAAACTCCATCATGTTCTAATACAGAAATCAAAACACTATTGTCAACGGTATCGAGAGCTTTTTTGTAAATTGATAAAAACACCACAAACAAAATGACTATTGGCGAGAGCTTTCCTGATTTTTCTTATTATTATTATTAATGCATAGCAAGAAGAATCTTTTGATCAAAAACTGTATTGTAAATCATTTAAACAATTAAAAGTTTAGAAAAGAGTACACTTAAGACTACATTTGTTTTCAAGAAGCCTACTAATGTTAGATAAAAGAGAAATAGGTCTATAGTTAGTGCAATAAAGTTTAGAGCCATTTTTAAATATAGCACTAACACAAGCTAATTTCAAAACATCAGAAAATTTTCCATTTATAAATAAGGTATAAAATAGTTTAGAAACTTAAAATCTATAAAAATATTTTTGGGAATGCTGTTTGGACCAAATTAATTTTTTGATTCAATTTAGATATAAGAGATAAAATTTCAGGAATACTTATTAGAGATAATAATAAACTATGTAATTTTGGATATTAGATACTTTTCATAGTTAACAGAAGGAAATGAATAATGGATTTAATTTAACAAGCAAGATTTGTAATTTATTGATTTTGTTTTTTAATTAAACGAGCTGGTGATGGTGGTAACCATAATCCAGTTTGTCCAATATAGAATACATAATCTAATTTCTAATAAAAAGTTACTACTTGCATTAAATAGAGTTCATAGTATTTGATGTTTTTTTATTAATGGTTCTAAATTTTTTAGTGGCTTAGTAAATTTATGGTAAACTTTCCTGATACTTATTGTACTGGACCAGTAATTGCCATGTCCTGATGAATAAAAAAGTTTTTTATATTGTTTATTAAAAAAACTTTCCATATAATAATAAATTAATGCATTTTTATAATATTTAGTTTAGCTTATTTACAGAGAAATTTTAATTAGCAAATCAATGTTTCTTTTTTAAATTTATAAATGGCTGTAAACTTTCGTAAATATGGTAGTGTTGTAACTTCATCAGTTGAAAGTGTAAAGTTTTATAGCTTGCAGAGTTTCTGAGGTATATCCCCATTGTTCAAATTGATCCTACCATTTGACAATACCATTGTTTTTTTTTCTTTTTTGATTTTTTAAAATACAAAATAAAACATTTTTAAAGTACTACAGGTATTACATACATAATACGTATAAAGATATTTTATACTCTAACAAACCACAAGACAATGACACTCTACTAAATAATTCAATTCATATAAAACATGATTAAGTGTCTAACATAAAATTATTTAAAACCAATAAAAAATAAGAATACAACTTCTGCATATTTAAAATAAGGTCATTGTCGATTTATAAAGATTAATTAAGAAATATAGACAATCTTAACGCGTGCACATATACAACGCCTCGTGAAATATTAGTTAATAATGTCTCAGTTGACTGTTCCAATATTATACGGAGTACAATACTATTTTGATGCTTTCCTAATTTCTGTCATTATTGCGGATTCGGTTTAGAATGTTTAACAGGGGTCTGATAAAATAACTGTAAATGTCCAAATGCAAATGTCCTTATTACCTTGACTATTAGTATTATATTATTTTTATATAAAAGAACTTTGATAAAATGTTTTATTTTAAATATAAAATTTCTATTTTTAGTTAAGTTTTGATTACTGTTTCAGTCAAGGTTTCAATGAACTCAAATTTTGTTTGTTTGCTAAATAAGATGTGTTAGGAAATGTTTTTATATAAATAAAAAAAGTTTATGTTTTTATTTTTTAAGGCTTAACTTTTATATTTAACATGCTTTATATTTAACATGTATAATTAATTTATTTATATTAATGATTTTTAATTGTTGCAATAGTCTCAAAATGGTAAGCAAATATTTTATTAGTTCTAGTTTTTACTGTTGATTTTGAAAGTATTTTCCTTTAAATGAATTTAGATTGTAAAAATAACTGCTATGGATTGAAAATAGGAAAATATAACTTATTGTATCATGAAATGATTGTGATTGTATTCCAAACCATATTCTGGGTAATGAGAAATGAACAGGTTATCAAGTGTAATATTTATGGCTATTGTCTATTAAATCAAATTTTTTGTATGTAATTGTTTTTAATGTTATGAATCTAGGAAAAAGAAATTTAGAGAAATATTAAATGAAATTTATAATAGAAATCAGATTTAGATTTATAATTTAACGAAATTTTATAATAATTGTGTGGTGTTTTGATATTTCTGTTAATAATTTCAGAATTTGATTATTAAATGTTTATTTAATTTAATTGCTTGTAATAATATATGGACAGTAATAAATGTAATTATTTGTAATAGCTCTATCAAAACTCTGGAAACCTTTTCAGAAAAATAGTTTGCGAAATTTTAATGTGCGTTATTAGGCTACTTAATCAACCTTAGGTTTTGACACTGAGTTAAGAAGCAGGGCTAAGACAACTGCATAGCTCTTTTTGTTGCTGTGTTTTTTCTAAAAATGAATTAGGCTCTCCAGAATTGAAACCATGCCTAAGCTATACAAAAATAAAAATTAAAAGAAAATCATTACCACAACTGTTTTAATACATCTATTGAAAACATTCAAAGGCTTTGTAGTAATTTTTTATCAGAATAATGTTGACTCTTGCAAAAATTTACCAAAAATGCTTGCTTTTTGTAAGCGTATTTACTAGACATGCTGGTTATTGTGCGGTTCGTGTTATCTGCCATGTGTGTTATTGTGAGAATAATTACAATATATGCTTAACAAAATTTACTAGACATGTTTGCTCTTTGTGAGAATAATTAACTAGACTTTTTTTTTTTTAGGTTTCAGTATTGATGGGTACTTTCTTATGATTTGTTTAGAATTCATTTGCCCTATGCTTGGCTCTGATGTTTACTTTTGCAATCAATCACCTAATTATCAAATATTAGCTTTGAATCTTTTACCTATTCTTTTTATTATTCTGCAAAGCACCTACTTGATCACTTTTTATATTTGTTTTTGATTGTTCTCCTTTTTTTCAAGACTCTTTAAGATGAAATTTCTGATCGAATTGACTAGGAAATTTTTGTTTACGCTTCTTTTATAGTTGTTGTTATTAATGACTTGAATGTTCATTACACTGAATAGCTTGGCTCTACAAACACTGTCTTAAATGTCAGAGTGATACAGTCAAAGATAAAGTCAAAAAATGTCAGAGAAATACATATCTTATGGTGTTTAAAGTTTATAACTTCTTTCAATTTTTTACAATAACTTGTTTTCCAGTAAACCCTTATCACTTACCTTTATTTCATAATTTTTAACTTTTCTCTGACCCTTGCTTGTGTTTTGTTTCTCCTTTTTTTCATACAGGTGATTTTCTCTGTGATGGTCTTTTGGCTGATGTCCTAACTCTCTCTGTTACTTTCCATCTTATTATTTTTTATCATTTTTGTAAAAGATCTAATCCCTGAAAATAAATTTAAAATTTAAAACAAAGAGCTTTTTAGGATTGCTAGAAATCAATATAAAAAGGTTCTATCAGTCTATTTTTTCTAGTTAAATAAGTTCTGTATTTTGTCTCACAAGTTAGCCTCCAGCGGCTTTTTGAAAATCTTTATTGTTGGCAAAGCAAGTCTAACATTCAATCTTTAATTCATGGATCCGATCTTATAACTTCTCCAAAAAAATTCTTTTTAAGATTGTTTTGATTTTTTTGTTAATTAAACTTTTTATATTTGTCTAAGATTTTATTAAAGACCTTTAAACTTTTAATTTTGAGTTTATTTGCATCAATAAAACACTTTTTATTAACTTAATTTAAAGTTCATTAACTTTAGAAACCTAAAATTTTTAATTGTAATGGTTATTTACCTTGAATTCACTTAGTTTGTATTGATATATAATTTTAATAGTATAACCATATTTTTATTATTTTGCTATTATTCTGTTAAGTCTTCATACTGAAATTTGCTTAAAACTACTTGATTACATTTGACGTATATTTAAGAATAATTTAACTAAATTTTATTTCAGCATGAAACTGTTAAAAAAAGAAGTATTAATAATTGATATTAAAAAAAAAAACTAAATTTTCTTATTTACAAATTTTTTTTTATTATTAAATGTTAGCCTCTTAACTCTGTATAATAAAATTTCCAGTTTTTATTGTCATTGTTGCTTATATGAGACCGTCACCGTCGCCGTCACCGTCGTGAATATTATTAAAAGAGACCGTCGCACAGTGGAGTATTTCAAAGTAATAGTCGATCAAATGTCAATTACAAAAATTTTGTAAAAGTATACTATTAACTATATATCATGAAAAATTTATAAAGGCTACATCACTAAACAACAATTTTAGTGTTGCCCACTCCCCCTTCCAGAAATAAAAAAAAGTTTAATCTCGGACTTCGCGTGAGCTCATTGTATTTGTTTTTTACGCTTCCTGTCAAACACAACTTTTGAAAGTATTATTTAAGGGGGCTCACCCCTGTCAAAATGGCAAAAAAAAAATTTTTTGAAATTTTTGGTTTTTCATATTTCAAGTGTAAAAATTAACGAGGAATCTGATTCTGAATTAAAATTTTCAAAAAAAAACACATAAGTATGTCTATTTCTTGATTGATCATAGTCAAAAATAACCTTCCTAGCAACGTCCATAGTGACAATTTTACTTTCTCTTTTCCACTTATCTACAACACCTTTTTCTTAGAAGTTAATCTTAAATGATTAATCTAAGTCTGTGAAGTATTATTTTTATTATTTTTTAAACTGCTTCCATGTAGGTCTGGAAAAGCTTATGTGGCAAATAAAAAAACAAAAACAAATGATAAGATTAAAAGAGTAAAGTTTGCTAGTTTAAAAAAAAGAAAAGAAAATTTAAAGGAAATCAATACACAAGCAAAAAACAATTCGTGTCCATGCAATCTGAACTATTAAATCTTATTCCAAGTACTTCAGCATCATTACCAAAGAGAAGATCGTTTACTAAGCTGTCAAGCCATGCTATTTCTCAGCCTTTAAATGATGGTATTACTGGAAATAGAATTTTGGACATGTTTAATTTATCAAACTTAATTTCAGTTCTTGATTATCTTTAATGTAAACAAAGTTCATGTTTAAAGCTAAGTGAAAGTTTAAAACATGGATTAGCAAGTAAAATGACTGTAAATTGTTTTTGTCAATGGAAGCATTCATTTTTAACATTAAAAAAACTGCCATTTATGTTACGAGGGTTTGATATAAACTACAGAATAGTATACTCAATGCGTAGAAGTGGTCAAGGCTTTGCTGGTATTAATCGCTTTAATGCACTTATGAATTTTCCACCACTATTTACATCAAATAACTATAACAAGATCGTTTTTAAGTTAAAAAAAAGTGTTTATTGCCACTCAAACAATGGATGATGCAGCTCAAGAACTAAAAGATTTATCTAAAAATCAAACACAGAATAATTTTTATGATATACCTTTGTCATGTGATGGCAGCTGGAAAAGACGAGGATTTTCATTGCTAAATGGAACATTAAGTTGCATTTCAACTTACTGTTTCATTTTAACTTTAACATTGGAGCTAAAGCTGTTATTAATTTGTATGAAAGACTAAATGTTGTTCCAGGATTTTATACCAATCTTTAATGTGATAAAACCAATACCAAAAGGATTAAAAATTCAATAAAACATAATAAAGTTAAAAATGTTCTCCGTCGTCGTCAAATTAGAGGACAAAAAAAAACAAAAAGATGATAAAAAAAAGCAAAATGAAGAAAGACCTATAAAGCAGGATTATTTTAAAGTTAGTTTTAAAGATATTGTTTTTTATTTTATTTAGTTTTTTCATTCTGGATATGCTGTTTTCTTATTTTTAAGTATATATCGTTTTTTTGATAAAAAATGTTTTTCATGTGATATAGTCTTTTTATATAAAATTATAGATAATGTAGATGTTGTATAAATTTCCATTATCAAAACACCTTTTCAATTGATTTTATTATGCTTAAAGTTGAAAAGCTTTAAAAAATAATATCTTACTATAACTCTTTTTACAAAATGTTTTACGTTTTGCTTATTTTCTCTGATTGCATTTTTTCCGAATTTAATAGAATTTAGAAATGTGGTAACTTTAGTTCTATTATAGCTTTTAAGCTGATATTTTCACACAGCACACATAATAGATTGTTTCATGCAATAAACCAAAAGTTTGATTTAAATATTTAAATTGTCTGTGATTAATTTGTCTAAAGTTCAATTTTATGTTGAAAATCTAGAAAAATTTTGTTTATTTTTTAAAAACTCAAAAAGTCATTCTTCCCGAAATAATATTTTACTTTTATTTGGTTTATTGCATGCATCTAATGTAAATAAATAATGTTAGAAAGTTTCATTGAAAAATAGTGTACCAACCCAAGGGAATTAGCTTTCCAAATTTCAAGAATATATGACTTTCGCCATTTTGAATTTTTAACCATGGCAACAGCTGACATTTTTTAAAAATGAAAGCATATTTTTTTAAACACTGTTATAATATCCTTTCCAATGAATACCCTAAAAATCCTATAAGCTTGGAAGTTGTCGAAATATTTTTGAGGGGGGTGATCCCCCTTAAGCTTGTATGCTGTAAAACCTTTTATAAATCACGATGAACGTTGAAGAAGTATATATGTACATACAAAATAAATATATAGTTTTTTCATTTTACTTAACAAAGTGAGATTTTTTAAAATATATATTAAAGACTAAAATTGTTAGATTTATTTTTGTAAATACTATATTCAAAATTGTTTTCGTATATGATTTAAGCCGAATTTAGCAATGATTTTTTATGTAACTTAAACATTAGTTATTCTAGTTAGCATTTTTGAAAAAAAATGTTCCACATAAATCTTCAATTTTTTAAATTTTAATTTTGAATAAATAATACGACAAAAACGTTGTCTTTTGAATAAAAACCTATTTCATTTTTTTTTTTCAGAATCCCAACCAATGGTGAAAGAGATGACTAGAAAAGAACTCTACGATGTTATGAAACAATGCCCAAAGATAAAAATTGATGACAAATTTGTGTTTTTAGAAGATCATCTCAAAATTATAACAAAATGTACTGAAAATGAACAAAGTTCACTAAAAAACGCCTTAAAAACTTTCAAGATTCATTTTAAACAAAAATGGATAGCTGCTAACTACATAAAAGAACGTTTTTTGAAGTACAATGAACTATGGCTCAATGCTATCATAAGTTTATCCACCTGTATAATAAAAAGGTCTGGTCGACCATCAAAAGATTTCGAGTTGTTGAGTTCGCCAAGCAAGAGACGTAGAACAAACGCTTTGAGAGACCAAATATCTTATGCACAACTAACCTATGCTGCCCAAATGAGTCAGCGTGATGCAGGACATTGTGATGCGTCTAGAATAGTAAAAGATATTAGCTGCTTACCAGAAAAGCCAATCAAATATAGAGAAAACTTCAATTCCATTCAGACGAATGTTATAAAAAAACACATACCATCGGAAGCATTATCAATTTTTGTGGAAGTCAATATGACTAGGAAACAATATGAAACAACTCATGCAGCTAATAAAAATATTTACCCATGTTATTCGTTTTTGAAAGAATCAAAAAAAATATTGTTATCCTCCACAAGAGTCAATGACAGTTTCAGAAACATGTTGTGAAATTAAACTACAAGATATTCTAGACCACACAACTAGACGCTTTTGTGAGTATTTAGATGAAGTTTTGGAAACCTTAAACGAAGAAGAAAGAAGCAGTTTAGAAATGTTATCAAAATGGGGTTGTGATGGCTCACAGCAGCACAAAAGACTTTAATAATTTAACCATAAAAAAAATAGATAACTCAGTTGCCCTTAAAATTGGTTTATCGATATTGCATACAAGGATTAGGTTTTTCGAATCTTTTCTACATTTATCATACCACATTCCCATAGAAAAATGGCAAGCGAGAACACAAGATGATAAAATAATTGTACCTGAAACAAAAAAACAAACATTCAAAACAATTTCAAAGAGAAAATGGGGCTGCTGGTGGTTATTCCAACTGCAGATTTTGGGAATACTAATGATGGCAATACATCAAGAAGATTTTTCTCAGATTCTCAAACCTCAACCTACATTACAGGAGTTAACATTGGACTTATTAAAAATTATAGTATCATTTCGAAAACCTTGTCAAGTGGATATAAAATAGATATCAAAAAATTTGAAAAGTTTGCAGAACTGACAGCAGAACTTTTTTGTTGAAATTTATGGATGGTATCCAATAACTCCTACAATGCACAAGATATTGAGACATGATGCCACAATAATTGATCAAGCTATATTGTCAATTGGTCAATTATCGGAAGTGGCGCCTGAGGCTAGAAACAAGCACTTCCATGATTATAGACAGAATTTCTCAAGGAAATTTTCAAGAGAAATTTGTAATAGGGATATCATAAACAGACTTCTGTTAAGTTCTCATCCGTTGTTGAGCAGTGTCTGAAAGAGGCTCAAGAATAAAAGAAGTGCTATTTCCAGTGAGGCATTAAAGTTCTTGCAACCAGAAACATTGAACGAACTACAGCAATATGAAGAGGAGGCATCTAGCAAAAATGAATCAGACTAATGTTTATTTTTTATCGTTTTTTAAGTATATTTTTTTATTTTATGTTGTTTTTACCTTTATAGTAGGGTTTATTTCACATTTATAGTATGTGTATTTGTATATTTCCTTTTGTTTAAATTGTTTGTATTTGCATCACTTTTTTAAACATTTTTACTCTTAAGGCATTTAATGTTTTAATAAAAGTTTAACAGTTTATTTGTTGTTTAGTTGTTTTTTTTAAGTTTTTTTTTAAACTTCTTTTTGTATGGTTTATATGCAAAAGTGTGTTTTGAGTAAAAAAAAACCTGCACAATTATTTTAAATATTATATTATGATTTCAAACTGCTTTCAATTGTTTATCTAATTGTTAAAAGCCATAAAATAATTTTGATCAACTTTTTACCATAAATACTCCACTGTGCGTCGTCGAGAATATTATTGGTGAAAGAGACCGTCAGCGATGCATTAAAGATTTTGTATTGCCTAATGTCGTGCGCCGAGAATTTTAATTTGTTTAATGAAGCGTGACGAAAAATATATAAAGAATAAAAAATGAAAATAGGTTCATAATAAATGGAAACGAAAAACAAACCGTTACAACAATTTCAAACTCCATTGACAGTGGCAGTAGTTCAACCTTATAAACCTGATCCCCAATAGTAAATGGTGGTATGAACGACTCGCATAGTAATTTTATTCGAGCGTTTGAAGTCCGTTAATAAAGAAAAAATATTGTCAATATTAGTAATTTCGAGTGTGTTTATTATTCTTCTCGTGGGAGGTTATTTATTTAGAGCGTTATTGGCAGTTTTTATATTACTTGGAACGATGGTGGGATTATATATTTCTAACAAAATAATAAAAAACACATTGTAAATTTATTGTTATATATTATAATAATTCATTAGGGTTTAATATTTCTAATTCCGTAAGAAATTTCTCCAGAAATAGCACTACCTAAAACAGCTTTTCCGATCGTAGGTAAAGTGGTATTAGATGACTTCCCACTGTAGCTAATAAGGGTCCTATAAATTTTCCACGCATGCGTCTTCTTCTTTGTCTTCCTGCGCCTTTTAGAGGTGGTAAATAAACTCTTCCTTTCCCTCTTCTTTTTCCAGCTCCTCGCAATGGAGGTAAATAGACTTGTCCGCAGCCTCTTTTTTTACCTTTACTTTGCATAATTGTTTTCAAGGGAAGTAAATATTGTTCTCTTCCTCTTTTTTTTTCGCATTTTATGAAGAAGGATAAAGAAATAGAAAAAAAAGTATAAAAATTTTTTTTATAAATATCTATTTAAAAAGTTAATAAAGATTTCCAGATGAGTTTTTTTCATGTATATCATATGTTTAATTCGGTTAATTTATTACGTGTAAAGTCAAAAGCGTATTTTTGCCAAGAGGGTATTTGTTTTTGTATGTATTTAGCGGCTGCAATGGTAGCTATATCATTTACAAGTTCTCCAAAACCTCTTCCTTTTTTATTTTTTCCATGAAAATGTTTTGATCTTTTATAGTGTCTTTTATGACTTTTATGACTTTTTTATACATTTTTTAACGCGGTAAAATAGCAGATATTAAAGATGGAGCTAAAAATGCTGCTAACAAGAGTAGAACTTTGCCTCTCATACGTCTTTTTAAGTGTCTTCTTTAACGTTTTCTACCAGCACCTTTTAAAGGAGGTAAATAAACTATTCCTCTTCCTCTTTTTCTATGCATTTCGACCTTTTTTTGAGAATAGATAAGATTTTTATATTGTAAAAAAAAAGTTATTTTTTAACATGTAAAAATTTAGCTTTTTTGCAAATGTTTGTATGACAAATTAGCCGAGCGGATTTAAAATCGTTATTAAATAACTTATGAAGCCTTTTCCTCGAATTTTTTTTCGTTTTCTTAAATAGATTCTTCCCCTTCCTCTTTTTTTACATGAACTCGTTTTTATTTTACAAGCTGAACAACAAAATTTTTTACGCATTGCGTTGTTTTTGAAGATAATCGAGTGCGTAGACTCCTACGTTTAATTTTAGTAGTCGTTTTAAAATTTTTCTAACTTTTGTAAAAAATTTTCTTTTCCCTCTATAATGTCGTGCGCTACCTATATGACGATGGTGATGACGACGATGTCCAATTCTTCTTGGGTGCCTGCGAGCCATTAATACAAGAAATAAAAAAAAAAAAGATTTTTGATTTTTAAGATTTTTTTAGAAATAAATACTCGTTTGCTTATAAAAAATACAATTCAAATAGGGTTCGTTTGATAGAAAGTAATAATGTTTTTATGACAAATTAACACGACTTAAATTTGGTAGGAACATAGGTTACTTGCATATTATCTCCTACCCCGCTTTCTACAAGTTCAGCTGGATATTGCAAATGCATAGTAAGTACTCCTTTAAATTGTTCTGTAAATTGAACATTGATTTAAAACGAATTATTTCCAGCAATAACACCCGGAGGTTTATCGTTGATGAAATTGAAATTGCTAGTGGTGTCGATGACTGAAGGTTCAGTAGTGTTAGTAGTACTAAAATATTTAGTAGGATGTCTCAAAAGACTGTCATCGTCACAATTATAATAATCTGCTATATTGTTAATATTAAAAGTAGAGGGTGTATTTACTTTACACCAAGAAACATAACTTCTCCAAAAAGTCCATTGATTTTCTTGCTTTGTCAAATCGTATTCAGTAATATCACCTCCTGAATTAACAAGTGTTCTTCTGAAATTATAAAGAGTGACTTTTTTAATGATGTTGCAAGCCATTTCAACAGGTGTAAAACAAATTTTGCTTAAATGATCACTTTCTTTTTTTGAATAAACGAAAAATATAATGCTGTGGGATACTAGATCTGCTATTTTTATACTTCCTAAGTTGACAGTAACTTCTGCGACATTTTCTACATTGGTTAAAACTTGTTCGTAGTGAGCGATCGTAGTAAAGTATACATCTCGTCTTTTTTACTGTTGAGATATAAAGATCTTTCTAACGGCAAACTTGGTTTGAGTCTATAGGCAATGCAATAAATCATTGGGTTTTTAATAGCTACCCCCACATTGGCGAGCGCTGTTACATCGGTGTCTGCGATAGGTCGTACCCATTCTAATAGTTGATTCATATCGTTTTCGATATAAAATTCCAACCTAATTAGTTTACTTTTTCCAAAATACTCTTTCATTTGAAAAACTTCACACAATAAGTTCAAAGGTACTCTAAATTAACAACCTTTATCCACAGTCAATAAATTATTATATCTGGTTGCTAGCGCTGTTTGATAAGAAACAGATGCAGGAAAAGGTGCTGCAGCTGAGTTGAGAGGACGAATGAGTCCATTAGGGTCTGCAGCTTGCATAAGAGCTTTGATTTCAGCATAAGTAATAGGGTTTGTGGCATTTTCAGTGTCTTCTATGAAACCTAAATTAGGATTAATCATCCATTCTCTAAAACTTTTCTTATAACTTTTTTTAATCAGTAGAGATCTAAAACAATCGTAAGAGCGAATTATTACAGCATTGTTTGAGCAAGTAGCATTATTTTTTTGATAATTAGGATAAAATTTAACAGTTTTAATTAAAGCGTGAATAAAATTTGCAACTAGACACACTCTTCCTAATAAAGCATACTCTGTTGTAGGTGTAAATCTTGTTTGTGTGCTAACATTTTTATAAAGGAATAAATCAAAATCCAAATACCAATCTTGTTGATGAGTCCATTCGTTAAGTATAGTGGTAAAAGAAATTAAATTAGACATGTCAGAAATAAGATCGTAGGAAAATTTCTGATTATTGACAGCAATGATTTCATCTTGAGACTGAGCGGTTTGAAAACCAGGATATTTTTCATTTAGAATAGCTTTATATTCGGCGCTAATATTACCACTTACTGCTTCTTGCATAAATGATTTTTGTGGTCAACTTGTGCTAAAACATCTTCAATAGTAACATGACCGTTTGTATTGGGTGTATAACGATTACTATTTTCCACTCCTATATATTTTGGAAATGAACCCAATTGTTACAAAAAGAAAAAGAAAAATTTTTTCTGTTTATTCGTCTTCTGATCTGAAGTATTTTTTTTTTTAATGGTATTTATTTGTTTTTAACGTCTTTTAAAGCTCGAGTGTAACCAAGTTCAATTATTTTTTTTTTATTCAATTTTTTTTTTTTTTTCACTGTTACTCTGCATGAGTGGACTCGATAAAATGGCTCTTTGTTGAATAATACAGTTTCTACACAATCCGTTTGTTTTGTCAACTGCATTTACTTCTTGAAAGCAGTTTGAACATATGTGTAAAGGACTTGATTTATTTTTAGGTTTTTTTTCAACAATTTCTGCTTTTTCTGAACTTTCGCTTTCAGACTCTGAATATTTTCGTTTTTAGGTTTGGGTTTGATTTGTATTTTTTTTTTCTTTTTTTTTGGAGGTTTTTCATCTTGTATCTCTTCTTTTTTATTTTTTATTTTTTTTATTTCGTCTAACTCTGTTTTCATGTTTGATAAATCAGATTTAATAGAATATTGAGTAAGCTGATTTTGTAATTGTTGCATGTGATTTATAATTTGAGCAAATTGATCTTTAGGATTTATTTTTGAATCTTCCATCATTTTTTCTTCTAAATTGACAAAAATTTTATTATATCTTCCTTTGGCGCAAAAGAGACTCTTTTCTATGAAAAAAAATCAGTGAAAAAATTAACTTTTTTTCTTTTTATATTTTCTTAATATTAATACAAAATCAAAGACATTAATTTATACTAATCAAACTAGTTAATTGTAAAACGGAACCATTTGAATCTTTCATGTTTTTTTTTTTTTTTTTTTTTTTTTAGATTATTCACCTCCCCAAGGCCCGAGGGGGACCACTACAGTCGAGGAAGCTACTCATTTTTTTTTTTGTGTGTGTGTTTTTTGTTTTAGTTGTTATTCGTGGTGCAACCCTCTCTCAACTCTTTAACTCCGAAACACGATCCTTTCCATGTTTGTTTTTTTAATCCATGTAGGATTAAAAAAAAAGGTAAAACTAAGATTGCTAAAGGTGAGTGGTTCATATTTTGAATTGAGAAACGACCATCTTGTTTGTTTCCAATTGCCCACATCGTTGATATCAAAGGTGGATAATTGTCCTTGAATGGAAGTGTTACGATTTTTCGTAAAATCAATATTGATGGTGACTTGAGTAGAATTAGTATAGTCTAATAAATTAAAAAATGCAACAATTCCAGGAACATAAGTTTTGTTCATATACATTCCACATTGGACAGCTGGATCACATTTAATAAAAATGTAAGCGTTTGTAGTTGTAGGAAAATTGGAAACGGTGTTATTAAAGTTACTAATTTGAACGAGAGCACATCTTAAGAAAGCTAGTCTTTTTTTTGAATTTTAAAATCTAGTGACATGGCGTTGGTCATATTTTGATCGCTTGCATAATAAAAAGATTGATTTGTTGAGTTAAACTATATTGATCTCTTTTTAAATGTAAAGTATAAGGTATAGCATTGTTTCCAACAGGTTAATACATTTTAAAACGATATTTTTTAATGGTAAACTGTCGGTCCAAGTTTGTACAATAGTACCATTGCTCTTTTTTTAATAAATAAATTGCCCATTAAGCGAAGTGCAATAAAATATTAATTCTGTTGGATTATTTCCTTGTAATATAGGTTTGACACTATTTATGCATGTTTTATGACTCGGTGTAGTATCTCTTTCTAAAGTACTAGTTGTGACAAGAGGTACTTTTATGGTATTTGAAAAAATGGGTTTGGTTTGTTCGCAATATAACCAGATTTCAATAAATGTTTCCGCGTTGTATTTAGCTATTAAACTCAAATCTGCTGAAATTAATTTATAAATATTGTCAGGCAAATTGGAAGGTAAAGTTTGAAAAGTAATAGATGTTTCAAATTGTTGATGATATGAAGAAAATTGCTTTGTTTTCACTTCAAAATAAAGAGAACTATTTGATTTATTTAAGGCTTTACTTATTTGTATCGGCGATGATTATATTCTTTCAAAGGATGGCATACACCAAAAAGTGTAATAATTATTTAATCCATGTTAAGGAATGCAAGAAGCGATTTCATATTCTTGACTTGTAATTAATTTATTGTAATTATAACAATTACTTCCTTCATAAACAAAATCAGAAAAAGTGATATTGTTTAAATTTAATTTAAGTAAATTGTTACATAGTTTATACTTTCAGTAAAAATGTCTAACATTTTTAATTCTCGTTCAGGCCATATGATTTTTTCAACGTTAAAAAAAGGTATTGGTAAAGATGATAATGGTATGTTTTTCAATGTAAATCGATAATATTTTCTTCCGCTTGTATTTGTAAAAAATATTTGGTAAAATCTTGTAAAGAGCTCTGTAGGTTCGACACCTATACTTGAATCATTAACGTAAAGGAATTTTGTTGCTATATTTCCATACATATTTATAATGGCGAGTCTAAAAATTTCTACAAAAACTTGTGAGGTCATTTTTTCTTGTGTATAATTTTCATTAGTTTCTTTAACATTGACATGATCGTTCCAAATTTTCCATAAAGCGTTAACTTTGATAGGAATATCAACGAGTTCAGTTTCTATATTTTCAATATTACCTTCAGATTTTATTGTATTTGAGCTGATCATTATTTTTAATAAAAAAAAAGCAATTTGCCATTCAAAATGTTTCATTTTATTTGTTTTTACGCTTTCTGTAGTAGGTAAAAGATTATTATTATAAATATCTAAATCAATGCTTAATATATTATGCTTAATATATTAAGCGTTGATTTAGATATTTATAATAATAACATTTTATAAATATCTAAACACTATTGTTCAGACACACGCAATGCTTAATATCATTGCGTGTGTCTGAACAATAGGACTTGTCGGAGAGTTTTGAACAAATGCTCTGCCGTATTTCGGTGTTACCATGACTTGAATAAAAGGACGCACAAAAGTTTCTTCTATATTGTTTAAAATAATTTGATTTATGTAAAGGAGAAATTTTTTGCTAACTCGAGTTGATAAAGAGAAGTTGTATAAATTATCATATCTTGATTGATAGAAAGATTATCATATTGCAGTAAGAATGTAAAATCTTGAACAGGGTATTGATCTGCGGTTGTTCTGTTTGTAAAAAAACCAAAATATGATAGTCCTCTTCCCTTTATTTTGCTTCCAATACTTGATCTTATAGGGTAAAGATAAGAAGGGTTATTGATAAATTTATTTGTTTTTGGTTAATAATACCAAAAAAATTAATAATTAGGAGCGTTAATGTATGAATAGTTTGTATATATTGTTTGATGTTCATGTTTTAATCTATATTTAATTTTGAAATGATAGAATTTTCGTTGTTAGTTACATAACGGAAATGCGTATTTCAATCAAATAAATATTTCAAATTTAAATATTTTTGAATGGATATAGCATTATTTTTATTTTGATAACTTGGAAAAAAGTCAGTAAAATAAAGTTTTCTATTTAAAGAAGTATTAAAAAGTTCTAAACGTCTAATTAAAAAATCGTCTTAATAAGGACTTGCACTAGTATTACCAAAAATTTTTGCTGAAGATAATACCCAGTGGACACAGGACCTAAATAAGACGTCTTTTGAACGTTCAAAAGACGTCTAAAACGTTCAATAGACGTTTAAAAGACGTCTTTTTTACGTCCTGTGCCCACCGGGTATACTCGCTATTGCTTCTAGATGAAACGATGACATTTTTTCCATATTTAAATTATCAAAATTTAAAAATGTGTCACCTGGTAAAGTTTGAAAATTGGTGTATAAAACAACATTTTTTGTTATTAGATAAAATGGAATTTTTCTAGTGGGATTGCTAATGATATCATTTTGAATGTCTGTTAACATTTGTTTTATACAACGTTTGGATTCCATTCTTAAACCGTAATTGTTTCTAAGAAGGATAGGTTTTCGTCTACTCGAGTTAAATTGGTTGGAACATCCATTCTTATCAAATGTAGGATGGTATTATTTTTAAATGTAGGTTTGTTTATATCGGCAGAGTCAAGGGTAAACTTAAATCGTTCAACACATTATAATGCTCTCTAGCTTTATTTTTATTTTTTATTTCGCTAAAATAATACGTGCTACAATCGTATTTATTTACATCTAAAACATCGTCAAACGTTAAATTGTTTATTTTTTCTTTTTTTCTTTTATTCTTGCAGTCTTTTATTTAAAGGTTTTAAAAAAGTATTAACATATTCGCAAAAAGTTTTTTTAGTAAATGTCTTCATCTTCTTCGTTAATAGGTAATAAATCTTCTCGTTTTACTTTGAAAGTCGTATTTAATTGCCTACTACTCCCACTTTATAATTATAAACGGGTAAATAACCTTCTACTGAAGGGTTAGAGCGTTTAGAGACTTTGATAATAATTACTTTTTTGGTAGTGTCCCAATAGGGTTGACTACGAGTAGTCGATTTGCTAAATGTGTCTTTGGGATCTATTTTATATATTTTTCAAATAACATTCGGTTCCAATAGAAAGAGGTTTGTATATTTTTAATTTTTCATCTCTGTAATCTTTTTCTTTTCGATGTAACATATTAGAAGAAAAATGAAGGCCTTGTCTTTTGTCATCGTGATATTGATCGACTAAACGAAGAGTTTTACCTTTGGCGTCGTCAGCATCCAAATCTTCAGGAGCTATTCCACTCGTTACTCTTTCTTTTTCGTTTAGTTTTTGTTCTATGTCTTCGATATAAAAACTCCGATTGTTTTTTTGAAGTTCGCTTTGTTTTCTTAATTTTGATAAAATTGTTTTAATCGTCCTATTGTCGATTCAGCCAAATAAGCTTTTTCATAATTTTTAGTACTAAAATGATAAATGTTTGTTCATAACACCATTCTTTTATTTTGTTATTAAAAAATTCTCCACTTTGATTGGTTTGCAAGTAGATAAAAGTTTTATCGTCTCTTTTAATATCTTCAAAAATATGTTGAAAACTGCTAAGCACTTTATCGGCTATTTTTTTACTGGTGACTCTCAAATAAACTTTTTTAGACACTCTATCAACTAAAACTAAACAAAATTTAGGACGATGAGGAGTAAAATTTAAATTAAAACTGTTCATATCAGCCAAATCAGCTTGAAAATATTGTCGAGGTCTATCGTATGAATATTGATGAGTTTCGTAAACATAAGGTTTTCTAGGCGCTTGTTTTTTAACGTTCACATCGGTTGTTTTTTTAAAAAGTTAAGTGACATGTGACCAAGCTGTTATTAGACCGTTCCATTTGGCATAGATGGAATTTTCTAAAAGCGTTCTTAATTGTTCATAAAATTTTAAATCGGTTAGATTTTTTTAAAGTATCAAATTGAAGCAAAACTTTTTTAATTTTGGGTATATCTGTCAAAGCAAACAAACAACTTGATATTTTGGTTAGTTGATCTTCTACAAGGTTGTCAATAGCATCTCTCTAGACATTATCCATTTCAATAGTCGGGATATTTTGTTATCGGAGTTTTTCTTTTTCTTTCTTCAAGATTTACGGATGTTGATCTAGTAGATATTATTTTTTTTGACCTTAATCCTATACGACCTTTTCTAGTTAACATTCGGGTTTTAGTAGTGTCAATTGAAGCACTAGCACCAGCTGGTTCAACTGTAGTTTCTGTTGTTTCAGGTAAAGCAGTAGCACCTAATTATTCGGGAGAAGTTTCAGTTGGTTCAGTAGGTTCAATTTTAGCTGTTTCAGTAGGTTCTTCTTAGTTTCTATCGGTGCTAAATAGGGATCAGATGCTCGTGTTCGTGGTTCTTTTTTGGGTGTTAGAATATGTAATAATGAAGAGCTTGTTAACGGATGAGTGAATAAATTTCTTTTACTAAAATTGGTAAGAAATTTTAAAGAGTTGGCAAAATTTTCAATATTATTAGAATCCATTTCGAAACATTTTTTATAAGATACTAAAAGCGAATTTAAACAAGCGAGTAGAGAATTATACAACGAACCCATTATCATCAAAATTTCGAGTAAACTTTTTTTTTTGATTGTGTTTTCCGTGTTGTAAAATTGATTTGAGTTGGATTTAATACTTTCCAATAAATCCGACATACCTCCTTTAGCGCAAGTTTGTTCTACATCTTCTTTTAAAATAACTACGTCTGTTAGATCTCTAAAAGGTAACGAAGGTACATGATTGAAAAAAGTTTTAATTGTTAAATAGAACATATTTTCACCGATAGCTCTGCAAGCTAGTGCGTTCTCGTCATAGTTATTTATCATTCGTTCGAAAATAGCTTTATTGGATAATAAATAACTGTTGTTTTGAATATAATCTCTGAAAATGTCAAATTTAACACCTCGAAACATTTCGCCATATTAAATACATCTTTGTTGAATAATTTTTCTTTTGTTTCTAATAATATTTAAAGAGCTCTTTTTCAGGCAAAACTTTTATCGCCTATGGATTTGCTTTTAATACATCAAGAAGTCATGACAGTGTATGGATTACGAGAGAGAGCACCGGGATATACTCCTTCGGATGATAGTTTAGTATCGTTTCAAAAGGGTATGTTGTATTTTCTAAAAAAACTCCACAATTTTGAAAAAGTTAGTTGTCTTACATGGTAATAATCAGCTGCTATTCTCATGTTGCCTACAGAGTGAGAAGAGGTAAGTAAAGTTAAAAATTCATCAGCATAATAGGAATATTGTTTGGATCGTTTATTTTTTCAAAAGCAGTGTTTGTCACATTGTGAATACTACTCGCTATGGATTCTTCTACATTTACAACATTGGCTTGATGTAGAATATAAATTTTTTAAATTGTTTCTCGGTTTATAAACGCGTAAAGAAATTTGATGAGATCCAAATCGATAATTGACTTGATTTTTACACATGTCTACGAGTTGTCTAGGCAAGTTGGGGATTTTTTTTACAGATTCGTTTTTATAAAGCTCTTGTAAAATTTCGGTTGAATTGGGTGTATCGTAAAAAATTAAAAATTTACTAAGAGGTGTCAAAGTCTAAATTTTTTTATGACTCGCTGGAATAGTGTTTAAAGTAGTAGAACGCGGTAAAGTGTTTAATGTAGATTGAATAGAGGTAGGAGGTGTAGTAGTAAGAGAGATGTCTTGTATAGGAAATTTTCTTAAATTTCTCATCATTCTTAATGATTCACTTATATTTCTTAGATCGATTTGATTGTTGAATTCACTTTGTTTATCCAAATTTAAAATGGTTTTAAAAGCGTAAGCATTTCCACCCACGTTGAGATAAATTTTCCATTTTTCTTGATCGCTTATTAAACTTGTAGACAAATCGCTGTTAAGCATAGTATCTAAAGGTAGTAAACTATTTAAATTTTGTTGAAAGCTAACTTCGCCTGCGATTTGATTTTCGATATTGATGCAATCTGCATAATTAAGAAAAGAAGGTAAATCATATCTTAGGATAAGCTCAGACAAATCGGATCTGTTTGTTTCTTCAGATTCTAGTTTAACTTCTGGGTTTTCTTGCTCATTCATTTACAACAAATTTTTATTAAAAACATCTATGTTATAGGCATTTTTGTCAACACTTTACGTAAAGTTAATAAAGGAGACTCGTTATAAGGTCTATATCTATTCATGTTTCATAAAAATACAAACTATTTTTAAAATAGAGTACTTTTTGACAATAATCAACGTCAAACTGTTGTCTTAATATATCGATCACAGTTTTTGTAGATTGTATAGTGTCGAATGAGATAAATTTATTAGTATAATAATTTATAATTTCGTGATAAAGTTTAAAACGAGTAGAGTTGAAATATTCTTTTAAAACGTCGTAATTGTTATAAACAAAGTCTGATATAGCTTAATTTTTATCTTTCTTTTTTCTTTTTCCATGATGACTTTTCCGTTTCCGTTAAACTTTGGATATGGATATAAATATTCTTTAAAAAAGAGTTTAATTTCTAGACAAACGTATTCTTAAAAAGCGTTTTTTATTTGTTGTTTTTCGTGATCTGATAAAAGTTCGCATTTTAACATTTTTACAGCATTAAAACGTGTCAAAATTTCTTTCATAAATATTTTAATTTCGTTTTCGTAATGTCTTTTCTTCTATTCATTTTGGGAATAAAAATTTGTCCTCGAACAGCCAATTTTAGTTTCATGGCTTGACGTTTACATGCTTTGTTTGTAGGATTGCATAATTCGTAATCATTTTGTAAAATTCGTAAAAATTCTTCACTTTTCCAATCATTCAGAATCAGAACTGGGTCCACCATCTGAAGATTCATCTGAAGATTCGTCTGAAGATTTGAACAATCCATATCGTTTTTGTCTTTTAATTTCTTCGAGTAATTGTGTTGCTCTTTCGCTTTCACTCCATTTTCTTTTCTTTATTGGATTTTCTTTTTCCTTATTTATATCGATTTTATATTCTTCGTTGGGTTTATTCTCTACCTCTTGATTATAGTTATTATGATGAGATTTGAGATAATGATGATTTTTTAAATTTTGCGCCTTGACATAGGGAAAGGATTGAAAACTAACAATTTTTTGTTAACACTCATGTCTTTATAATCAAAGTCCAATTTACCTTGAGCGTCTACTGGAATAAATACTTTTTGTTCTTTATTCGTAATTGTGTTCTTAAGCGTGCAACTGAAAATTTCTATTAAATAAAGCTAAATGTCCGTGTTGATTAGAAGTTTCTTTATTTAACAAATCGCATATAACGTGATGGTGCATTTTGCCAGTAGAAGGAAAATCATTTTAAAATATTTTTTCAATGTCGCTGTTGTTATCAAAAGAAATAATACACTTGTAATGAGAAACTAAATTGTTCCAACATTGACTGGCTTTAGAAGGTACCGAATGAAAGATGGTAATGGTACCTACTCCGTGATGAGAGCCGCTAGAACATGCGCTAATATATTGTTGACTTTTTAAGTAAAAAGCACTAATATCATCGAATAAAGTATTGTTTTTAATAATCGATGATCATTATTTCGAATACCGTATTTATCTTTTGAAAAACCAATGGCTCTCTGTATTAATTGTAACTAATTTTCTGCACTGTTAACTGTTACGATATCATAAGCTTCTAAATTATTTTTAGAAAACTCAATAATATTTTTCCTCGTTTTGTGTTGAGATTTGCTAGGTTCTCTCATTTGTATCACAAACAACATTCCAGCATCAGGAAATTTTTCACAATATAATAATTCTCTCGCCATGGTCGATGTTCCGCTGTTAGTAGGTCCTGTAATAATTGTATTTTCAGCATTCACATCTTAAGTAGGTTTAAAAATATTAAATTTAATTTGTAAATTGGTTTCTTCGTCTTTCTTTTGATGTTCCTTTTAAATAAAATCTATGAAAACCTTTTTCGTTCAACATTTCGGATATAGATCTGTCATTTTTTTTTTCTAAAGGTTTCTCTGTAGGTTGTTCTATAGTTTCGAGTTTTTGTTCAATAGATTTTTCTTCTTTATCTTCCATTTTTTTTATTAATAAAAAAAAAAAAAAAATTTTTAACTTACATCTTTTTTTACAGAAAATTTTTACAAAAAACGGTCTAAGATAATTTTTTTAATGTCCATTCTTGGAATGTTATCCATCGCGTAATGTAATTGTTCTATTGTTCCGCTACGATTCCATTGTTTTTTAACATTTGAAAACCTTTTTCTTCTCAACTTTTGCCTTTCTCAATCCCTAACTCAAATAGTCAACTTTCCAACTCGCTTTCCTGACAACCCGAATCATCTACCTTCTCTACTCGACTTATGTCTTGTTTCTGATCCCAGTCGGTGCTCTGTTTCTCCACATTCACCCTTAGGTTCTTCTGATCACAGTTCGATCTCTCTAAAACTATTTTCTCATTCTTCTTCATTACCTGAATCCCCCTATTATTGCACATCTTTCAACTACAGTAAAGGTGACTGGGATACTTTCCGTGATTTTCTTCGTGTTAGCCCATGGGTAGAAATCTTTTGTCTTCCTGTCGACAAATGTTCTTTTTACATAACTTCGCGGATTCAGGCTGGCATGGAATCTTTTATTCCCTCTCGACAATTCCAGGTCAAGCCTCGCTCTCCTCCATGGTTTTCTCTCGCTGTGCTGCTGCAATTGCCAATCGAAACCGTTACTTCCATATTTATCAGCAAAACAAATCTCCAGAAAACAGACGTCTGTTTATTACTGCTAGTACAATTAGAAAAAGGTTTTGTCTAACGCCAAAACCCGTTATTCTCAGGTCATGAAATCTTGTATCTCATCTCAAAAATTAGGCTCTTGTAACTTCTGGAGAATCTTTAATAATATCAATAATAAGGGAAAATCTATAATTCCACCTCTCTTGTATGGTTCAGACTTTGTCACCACACCTAAAGACAAAGCTAAATTGTTTGCTAAAAACTTTTCATGAATATCATCTCTTGGGTTTCACTAGTTTCATTCTACTTGATATTGCCAACAAACAGGTTAATCCAATGCTTGACATTCATATCACTCCAGCATCAGTATCTAAAGTGATTTCCTGCCTAGACTCTTCTACAGCTTGTGGCCCGAACAACCGTTATTGTCTTGCAGAAGGGTTCTTCGGAGCTGTCGTCTATACTCTCAAAACTATTCAACAAGTGCTTATCAGAATCTTGTTTTCTAGCCTGCTGGAAAGCGGCATCTGTTATCCCTATCTTCAAAAATCTGGAGAGCGATCTGATACGTCTAACTACCGTCCCATATGTCTTCTTCCTATCAGAAGCAAATTTTTTGAATCTTTAATTAACAAACACTTAATTTCTCATCTTGAATCTATTAACTTACTTTCTGACCATCAATATGGATTTCGATCTTTTCTCTCTACAGCCGATTTGCTAACAGTAATAACTGACAGGTTTTGTCGTGAATTTGATGAAGGCGGAGAGGTTAAGGCCATCGCTCTTGAAATTTCAAAAGATTTTAATAAAGTTTGGAATGCTGGATAAAGTTTGGAATGGTCTTCTCCATAAACTTTTAAGAAAGTTTGGAATGCTTTCGATAAAGTTTGGAATGGTCTTCTCCAAAAGCTTTCTTCTTTATTATTATTATTATTATTATTATTGTTATTATTATTATTATTTTTATTATTATTAATATTATTATTATGTATTTCGCCGATAAGAAAGTTTACAAGTTTATTCAATACAAGTATATAAATACATGGCTGGGGCAAGAAGAAGACAAGTTCTTTCTTATAACTAAGCCGCTTTAAATAAAAATGTCAATAATAAAAATACAAAACAAAGTAATTTGTTAAATAAACGTTAAATAAAACGTTGCGTTAAAATAAAATAACGATAAATAAAAAATAAAAAACATTTTACGCTATATTACAGTGTAATATATCCAAAAGTATACGAAGATTTTTTAGTTAATTATTTTAATTAAATTATTTTTTTCCTAACTGGTTTTAGATTTATAAACCTTTTAAATTTAAATCATAAAATAACAGATAATACAGGAATAACAAACAAACAAGCCAAAAAAAAAAAAATTTTTTAAACATTTTTAGTATCCTAATGTGTCTTTTATACATGTAAAGATTATTATATCAGATAAAAAACAACGTCATAATGTACAAATTGAAATGTATATAGAATATATATTTAAACCATATTTATAAAGAAATAGACAAACGTGATTACTCCTAATCAAAGGCTTCAGAAAAATTTTAATTCGTTGTCATTTATTAAAAGCTTTTGCTTAAGTTTGTTTTTAAATTGTTTAATAGAAGAAATAGTTTTTAACTCATTATTTAATAGCGTGTTCCATAGTTTAGGACCTCTGTTAGCAATTGAGAACTTAGTAACAGAGTAATAGGTTTTAGGTTGAACATAATTGTTTTCTGAAATCGTGTTGGGTATAGATGATATATATTTTCCAAAAAAGAGTTAAATAAAATAGGTGCTATTTTTTTGTTAACTTTGAACATAAAAATAAGAATTTGATAAAGATTTAGTTGAAATACGTTGAGAATATTAAATTTAATTAATAGAGGTTTAGTGTGTGATAAACGATCAACATTTCCAATAATTCTTAAAGCATGCTTTTGTTTAATTAATAGTTTATTTATTTTAGTTACGTTAGTGCTACACCAGGCAACGTTTGCAAAACTTAGGTAGCTATGAATAAATGAAAAATAAATGTATTTTAAACAGGTTTGATTTAATAACTGCTTAGCTTTGTAAAGTAGACCAATATTTTTCGAAATTTTATTTTGAATTATATTTATGTGCTCCTTCCAACTCACATTTTCATCAATAACGACCCAAAGAAATAACAATGAACGCTCTCTTATTATACAAGAGTTATTTACAACTAAAATTGGAAGATTTAATGGGATGAGTCTCTTTTCATGAAGACGATGGAAGAAAGTATGTTTTGTTTTTTTTATGTTTATGGATAACTTATTTGCTATAAACCATTCACTTAGTTTTGCAAGCTCTTTGTTTACTGTTTCAAATAAAGAATTAATATCCTTATCAGAATAAAATAAGTTGGTGTCGTCTGCAAACAGGATTAAATTTAAGATACTTGAAAATTTATTTAAGACATTTATATAAATGAGGAATAAAGAAGCCCTAAAATTGATCCTTGTGGGACGCCGCAGGAAATTGCCGCTAAATTCGTTTTACTATCATTAAACGAGATGTACTGTTTCCTGTTTGCTAGATAACTTTTAAACCATGCTAAGTTAAAACTTATGATACCATAATTTTTAAGTTTGTGCAGGAGAATATTATAATCCAATGTATCAAAAGCCTTACTTAGATCAATAAAGACGCCTAAAGTAAATTTGTTTTCATCAAAAGCTTTAAATATTTCATGTACTAGATGAATGATTGCATGATCGGTTGAATGGCCAGATTGGAACCCAAATTGTTTATTGTAAAGAATTTTATTATTAGTTAAAAAAGAAAACAGTCTGTTATACATAACACGTTCTTAAATCTTGGAAAAGCAGGTAAGAATTGAGATTGGTCTGTAGTTTGAGACATCAGAAGGATCACCTTTTTATAGATTGGTGTAACCTTTGCACATTTTAAGTTTTCAGGAAAAACTCCGTGTTTTAAAGATAAATTAAAAATATGTATAAGTGGTATTTTTATAAAACTTATTGATTTAATAATGACAATACTCCTGACATCATCAGCACCCGAACTTTTATTAGGTTTGAGTAAAGAAACTGAGTTTAATAATTCATCTTCTGTAAGTTCATGATTAGATATGACAGATTTATTTGATGTTAGGTATGAACGAAAATTTATCTGAGTTGGTCCTATTTTAGAGGCTAAATTGGAACCTAAGTTAATAAAAAAGTTATTAAGTGTTTCTGCAACTAATGATTTATTTTCAATTAAATTATTATTAATTTTAAGATTAGTTGGAAGTGCATTTCGGTCCAGATTTTTCTTGCCTATTACCTCTTTAATAATGTTCCATGTTTTTTGTGTACTGTTGCTTTTCTTTAATTTTTCAGAATAATAGTTTTTTTTTGAGCGTTTTAGATCAAATTCAAATAAACGTTCAAAACTTTTATAAGTAGTTTCATTTACCAAAGTTCTTTGTTTAAGAAACTTACAATATATTCGTTGTTTAATTTTGGAAGATTTAAGGATTCCCTTTGTTGAATGCTTCATCATAATGAGTAAGAAATTCAGTTAAGAAGATATCGTAGGCTTCATTGGAATTTTGATTTTTTAGAATCTTGTTCCAATTTACACACGATATAAGATAATGAAAATATTTTAAGGATGTATCGTTTATATTTCGTGTTGTAACTTTTTTTTTATAAGCATCAGGCTGAATGCATTTATTTGAAATTATAATAATCGGAAAGTGATCCGAAATGTCCGTTTTAAATATTCCAGTTTGAATTTTTGTATTGATAAATTCATTAGTTATAATTTGGTCTATTGACGTTGCACTACCGCTAGTCACACGCGTAGGTTTATTTATTATTGGAATGTATCCACTTTGAAAAATGACATTAAAGAATTTATTCGTTTGTTTATTTACGTCATAATCCAAAATATTAAGGTTAATGTCACCCAGGAAATAAACACTTTTATTCAAATTCAATTTATTTTCAATTAAATTTTTAATGTGATCTTTAAACACATTAATATTTCGTGATGGTGGTCTGTATAATGCATGCACGACAATATTTTTTGAGGCTTTATTAAGGATTTCCACACATAATGACTCATAACCATTTATGATTGAACTTAAATTTGAATTAAATTTGAATAATAATGAATTCTTAATAAACATACATTAACCCCCGCCTTCCTTGCCCAGGTCTCTAATTTGGTGGACTACATTGTAATTGGGTATTCTTATGGTGTATCCGTCAACATCTTTAAGATCATTGAATCCTTCCATTCCAATCGTAGCATAAAAGTTGTTCTTGATGGACAACACTCTTCTTTTTATTCTGTAACTTCAGGGGTTCCTAAAGGTTCTATCTTTGGCCCTAAACTCTTTTCAATTTATATTAACGATCTTCCAGATATTCTCACATCTAAGGTGGCATTGTTTGCTGATCATACTACCATTTGTTCTTGTCGTCATAAGAAACCACCACCCTCTGATTGCTTGGAGGGGGCATTTGAGTTTGAAAAGGATCACACTTCTGCTACAGCGTGGGGCTTACAGTGGCTGGTAAACTTTAATTCAGATAAAACTCAACTTTTTTCAGCCATTCATTGTCGCAATAATTTAGATCTTTCTATATTTATGAACGGTAATGTACTCGATGAGTCACGTACTCTTCATCTTCTAGGATTAAATCTTTCTTCCAATCTTTCTTGGAAGCCATATATCAAATCAGTTGCAAAATTAGCATCTGCTAAGGTTGCATCTTTTTATCGAGCTCGCCACTTTCTTACTTTGGATTCTATTCTCTATCTCTATAAATCTCAAATCCGGCCTTGTATGGAATACTGTTGCCATATCTGGGGCGGATCTTCTAATGAAGCCCTTTCTCTTTTAGACAAGGTGCAAAAACGCATTGTAAACATAGTTGGACCTGCTCTTGCAGCCAACCTCCAACCATTATCACATCGTCGTAATGTTGCTTCTCTTTCTCTTTTCTACAAATACTATAATGGGCACTGCTCGAAAGAGCTAGCGTCTCTTGTGCCATCTACTAAAATTCATTCTCGTGTTACTCGTCATTTAATTAAGTGTCATCTTTTTTCGGTGACTGTTCCTAAGTGCTCCAAAAACGCTTATTCGTCTAGTTTTTTTCATCGAACATCAGTTTTTTGGAATTCGCTTCCTTCATCTTGTTTTCCTGATTAATATAATTTGCAATCTTTTAAGTCGTCCGTCAATCATTATCTTGCTCTACAATCTTCATCTTTTCTCTTTTAGTAACTTCCAACTTTAATTAGTGGCTGCTTGCAGCCTTGTTGGAAGCGAAGATGTTAAAAAAAAAAATAATAATTATGACATTGTTGAAGACTAACCAAAAGTCTCAGAAACCTAATGTCTGATGTAAGATGCAAGATTTGGTAAACTAGGAATTACAGAGCTTAACATCAGATGGGAGCTTTATGAATTGACTTCTTGCAATAACAAAGGGACATTTGTTCTTAAAAGAGATGTTCATGTAAAAAAGATGAAATAAATAAATAATAAAGCAACATTTTACTCAATATTTTTCACCATCATAAGATGGTGAAAAATATGGAGGAAAATGAGGTTTGATTGAAGAGTAGGAATACAAGCTTTCAAAATTTTAGCCCAAAAGAAATAAATGCTTCTGAGATGCGATTTATGCATACATAATATGCGCTTTATGCATATTATGTATGCATAAATCGAAATTGCCGAAAGAGAAGATGGTGATGATGATGATGATGATGATGATGATGATGATGATGATGATGATGATGATGATGATGATGATGATGATGATGATGATGATGATGATGATGATGATGATGATGATGATGATGATGATGATGATGATGATGATGATGATGGAAATGGTTTTTGTGATAATCATGTTGATCATAATGATGTTTATAGATGCATATTTATACAAAACATAACATGAACTTTTAATTAAAAAATTTACTTTAGGATGTATAAATGTTTAAGCAGCCCCGGTCACAGACCCAGCCCCGGTTATATTTTATCAAATCCGGCCCCGGCTCGGTCAAATATCAATCCCAGTCGTTTACCAACAAGAATGATCAAGGAATTCAAACCTTATATCTGAACTAACAGGTGAACTAATGTATAAGTATACGCTTAAGCCAAGCATTTGACAGTTAGAGCCTTTGCGAATAAGAGGAGGAAAAGCTGATATTAATTAGTCTCACAAAGAGCAAGAAAGTCTAGTGAATCAGTTGAATCTCAACAGGTGAGATTCAACTGATGGAAGGTTACTTAACAGACAAATATTTGTTAATTAACTCAAAGTCGTAACACAAAGCACGTTACGTAACCTCAACAATTGGACATCATCCATGCGCAAGATTGGACACCATCATGCACAAGATTTTTATTATCCTAGGCAAGAAGCAATCTTACACAGGTTAACATTTACGCAAGCCTAATAGATGAAGGAGGAGTTCGAGGTTTTAATATTTCTGTTATTTAACTAAAAGACTATCCTTTCCAGTAAGTTTACAACTTTTTGAAAAGGATAGTCAAAATAAAAACAATTGTCATGCAATTATTTGATTTTATTTAAATACAAGCCTACACAGCAAGATGATTTATGTGTCAAAAAGCTGTTAGAGCTGCATCGGTATTATCTGGCTTTGAAGATATACCAAACAGGGTTACAAAAGATATGAATATTGAAGATATACCAAACAGGTGGATTGTTAAATGTACCTTCTTCTAGAGAATGAATTGCAAGAACTTGTCAATTGGGATCTTATATTTAAAAGAGGGCAATAATTAGCGCTGGAAGACTTAATTTATGGAGGTTCAATAACCAGCAAATATAATCTTTCTATATAAAATGTTAGACAACAATAAATTGAGAAATATCGATGAGTTAAAATTAAAATATTGACAGATTTTAATAAACTAATAAATTAACTCATCAAAAGTTAAAATATTGACAAATTTTAATAAACTAATAAATTAACTCATCAAAAGTTGTCTATTTAAGTAATTGAGAATATATTGCATTAAAAACATTGTGTAATAATAACGTTAAACGATTATTAAAAGAAATAATTAGTGTAGTTTACAATACCAACAAAATTAAAATAATACATCAAGTTATCGTGAAAATATTTCGTTAAAATGCTCGAAACGTGATCATATTAACATACCATTTAATGATCATTGTAATAAGAGTAATATATAGAAGTGCTGCGAAGATAGAACAGGTGTGAATATAGCTAAGACTATCAAGCGATTTTATGTCATTAATGAAGAGAGTCCGCATGCAATACATGATACAGTTAAAGCCCTGACATCAATAAACCATTTCACAATCAATTGCATTTTTTACAACACTCTTAAAAAAAGAAAAATAATCATCACATTGAATACAACAAAACTTAACTAAATTAAAGGATAGAGTTGAGAAATAAAGAATAATTAATGCAGTAGATAATTCGTGGTTTTATTAAGCAGCAGGTGTCATTCATTTATGTAATGATGATGATCCCTCTTATATTGAATACAACTATCATTACCATTATTGTTTAACACTATTTCAATAGTTTAAAACCAGTTAAATTCAAAATAAATGAGCAAACAACAGAGATCCTAAATTAATTAGTTCTCAATTTAAAAACTCTCAGCTGTTTATATAAAAACACTTAACACTTCTACTTTAAAAATTATTAATAAAGTAAAGTAACTGTTTAACACAAAAAGATGTTTTACCATGACTAAGGAAGATAATACTTAATTAAAACACGCATGGCTTATTTTAAATGAAAATTTTACTAAATATAGATTCTTTTCTTTTTTTAAAGAAAACATTTTTTCAACCTTGAAGTCAGTACAAGCTGTTCCATTTTCTGCTGCCCTGCAGGATTTACTTTTCTGAGCTAAGGGTCAGAGAAGCTAACTTAAAATTTAAATACTTCTGTCTTTAGGCTTTTGCCTAAAAATAATCATTTGAGCAGATGTTTACTGCATCCGGCTATTGTCTTGAAGAAGGCCGAGGCTTAAGAAGTAATCAAAAACCGTTTTGCTTTAAGTTATGAAAACTAAATCTCCTTGTTACTAATTATGGGTATTTGCTTGTACTTCCTTATTAGAGGCTTTGCAACTATTTTTGTTAACTCCTAATGTGGGTTTAGCTCTAAAACTCAGTCTAATGTGTTTGATGGAGACTGGTAATAAGATTTTATAAAAACTCCGTGGTAGCTTCGAACTATATGGTAGCTCTCAGATTTTTATGTGCTTTTGTTTAGCGCCTTTCCTCTCAAGACTGCACTCTTTTCAATTATATTTCGGATAAACTTGACTGTGTCTTTTATCTTTATTAACTATAAAATTATTTTTATTATTGGTGACATTAATGATGATCATAATTATTTGCTGGATACCACTGACACTGTGTTAAACTTTTCCTCTAAAAGCTGAACTTGTAAATCTTAAGTCGGTAAAGTTGTAATTTCAAATGTTTGTGTGTCTTATTGGTCCTACCAATGGTTCATCAACAGCACTATTCATGTCATTTCAGAAGGAAAAGCTATCAGTAAATCATGATGTTTATTATACAGAAACTAATAAACCGTTATTTTTTTTTAATTGTTTATTTACATTTGTTCTAATCAAATGCGAGTGGATCAAAAAATAATTGTTTTGTATATATTTAAACACAGCTCTTAATTTCGTGCTGGAAAAAATTTTTTTTTTGATAGTAAAAAAACTTAACTATTTTATTATTTCCATTTTTCTCTACTCGTTTTATAATGGTTTTTATTATTTTTTTACTTTCAAGTTTTTATTATATCTATCTTTATTTTTTCTTTAGTTTTATCTTTGTCATTGCCAAGTGGTAAGCGTATCTTTTGTATTTTTATTGAAAAGTTAGAAAAAATTTTCAATTTTTTTTATTTTTAATTTTTCTTTTCTTTTCTTTTAGTTTGTCAACTGTTGAAATATGGTTTTGATTTAGTAAATTTTCATGATTAGAAATTTACTATATTAATTATTAGCCAACAGTAATTGCAAAAAGTAAATGCATTTAATACATTTAAGGTAACAAGAATTTTTTACTTAAATAATTTAAGATATAAACCATCATATTGTTTTATAACCTTTACTCCACACTCGATGCATAATTTTTACTTGTGTCTCTGTTTTTACGACTAGGCAACTCATTCTATAATTTTCTAATGAGGGTACAGCTCTAAAACTCAATTTATGGTTCTGAGACCAACTCATCGTCAGGTTTCCCGAACTCTTTGGTAGCTCTTAAAGAGGCTGATTCTATCAACAGCTGAAAAATATCAAATTATTAACAGTGCCATGTTGCTCATAAATAGTGTCCCTGTTTGTACTTTTGGTGTGCATTGCCAATGCCACATTTGGAGCTCTTTGTTACAGCTTAGGGTATAATAATAGTAATAAGACAATTACTTGGGCTATTAAACAGTGTACTAAGTACTATCTATGCTCTGAGTCAAGTTCTTTAACAAGTTTAATTGTAGTAAATAAATAAAGTACCAAAAACTATAAAACACAAAAAACCATCGTCATAACCAAGCTCTCTAAACCATCATTCACTAATATTCGTGGTCATCGAAGTAACTTTTTTTCTGTTGAATTTTGTCTCTTGCAAATTTCACCAGACTAACTTGCTCTATTTGAGAATAATTTGAGTTCAGTTATCTCATTTTTTGATCTTAGTGTTGATGGTTATCTATCTTTAATTCGTAAAGACTCAAATAGTCAAATGTTTGGCCTGCGCATTTACATTCGTAAGAATTCTCTTATTTTTCGGGAAACTAGGTTTGAATCCAAATAATATTCTTTTACGTGCTATCGTTTAGCATAACTTCACTCCATTGCCTTTCTCTTTGTTCTATGTTGATCTCCTTCATCACAAGACTGCACTCTTTTTGATGTTATGTATGATCATATTGACCAAGCTCTCTCTCTACACCCATCAGTATTTCATCACAAAAATAAGGCTATCATGGTTTATGGAGACTCTTTAATATTATTAATAATAAGGGAGAATCTATAATTCCACCTCTCTTGTATGTTTCAGACTTTGTCACCTTACATAAAGAAAAAGCTGATTTGTTTGCTAATAACTTTTTATAATATCATCTTATATTCCACTAGTTGCATTCTACCCGATATAGCCGTCAAACAAGTTGGTCCCATTACTTGACATTTGTATAACTCCAGCTTCTGTATCTGTGTGTTTCCTGCTTAGACTCTTCTACAGTTTGTGGTCCGGACAATATACCTGTTATAGTCCTGCAGAAGTTTTCTTCGGAGCTGTTGTCTCTACTTTCAAAACTATTCAACAAGTGCTAATCATAGTCTTGTTTTTTAGCCTGCTGGAAAGCAGTATCTGTTATCCCTATTTTCAAAAACTCTTGAGAGCGATCTGTTTTTTCTAACTGTCGTCTCATTAGTTTTCTTCCAAATAATAAGCAAGGTTTTTGAATATTTAATTAACCAACACTAAATCTATCATCTTGAATATGGATTTCAATCTTCTCATTATACAGCCGATTTGCTAACAGTAATAACTTATAAGTTTTATTGTGCATTACAAAAAGGTTGAGAGGTAAAAACCATTGCTCTTGACATTTCTAAAGCATTTGATAAAGCTTGGCACGCTGGTCTTCTCCATAAGCTTTCTTCTTACGGTGTATCTGGTCACACCTTTAAGATTATTGAATCTTTCCTTTCCAATTGTAGTGTTAAAGTTGTCCTCAATGAATAGCACTCTTCATCTTATTCTGTAACTTCAGGAGTTCCTCAAGGTTCAATCCTTAACTGAAGCTTTTTTTTATTTACGTTACCGTTCTTCCAGACATTTTCACACTTAAGGTTGGATTGCTCGCTGACAACCCTACCATTTATTCTTGCTATTATAAAAAGCCAACACTCTCCTATTGCTTGGAGGGGCATTCTAACTTGAAAAGAATCTCACTTCTGCTACAGCATGGGGCCCACAGTGGCTAGTGAACTCTTATTCAGATAAAACGCAATTTTTTTCAGCTAATTATATCGTAACAATCTAGATCTTCCTATATTTATGAACAGTAATGTGCTTGATGAGTCATTTACCCTCAATCTTCTAGAATTGACTCTTACTTCTGATTTTTCTTGGAAACCATATATCAAATGTGTTGCAAACTTAGCATATGTTAAGGTTGCATCTCTTTATCGAGCTTAACACTTTTTTACTCCAGATTTTATTCTCTATCTCTATTAATCTTGTTTATGGAATACTGTTGACATATCTGGGGCAGATCTCCTAATGATGCTTTTTCTCTTTTAGACAAGATGCAAAAACGCATTTTAAACATAATTAGACCTGCTTTTGCAGCCAACCTTCAACAATTATCACATCGTTATAATGTTGCTTCTCTTTCTTTTTTCTACAGATACTGTAATGGGCACTGCTCTAAAGAGCTGGCGTCTCTTGTGCCATCTCTTAAAATTTATTCTAGTATTATTCGTTATTCAATTAAATCTCATCCTTTTTCTGTGACTGTTTCTTAGTGCTCCAACAACTCTTTTTCCTCTCGTTTTATTCATCAAACATCAGTTCTTTAAAATCTGCTTCTTTCATCTTGCTTTCCTAATTTTATGTAGTTTGCAACCTGTTAAGTCGTCTATTAATTGTTAACTTGCTCTACAATCTTCATCTTTTCTCTTCCAGTAACTCTAATTAGTGGTTGCTTAAAGCCTTGTTGGAAGTGAAGATGTTAAGAAAAAAAAAAAAAAAAAAACTTTTAATGCAGATTTTTTTGACGTTTCTATTTGCAACTGAATAGTGCTTTTAAAGAGGGTTGAACTCCTTTTTTTTTTGAAATTAAGTTTTCTTAACTATATCCTAAGTATTTTCAATACTCATTATACAAACGATATGCTGAATTAAAGCTTTGTAAATAAATCAAGTTGCATCTGAGTGGGACTTATTGATAAATTGATCATTTAAACAATTTTATTAATAAATCAGAATTTTACATCTTTTTTCAGCCAGTTTTCTGTTTACTATTAGTCCTTATAACGCTAACAGGTTCAATAGTTGATTTGACGGAGGAACTTCACATGATTTTTGAAATTATTAAATATGAGCATTTTCAATTTTCAATATCAATATTGCAAAAACTAATCAGATGTAAACCAATTTAAGCTTACAAACCAATAACTTAAACTTTTTGAAATTATATTTTTTAGCCTAAAGTCCATTGCCATATTATAAATAATAACTCAGGGTTTCAAGTTTATTTGTAAATTTAATGTCCAAACTTTTCCACCCAAAATATTTATGAGTCTCCTTACATTTTTCTAAATATCGAATGCTTGATAATTGCGACTAGGTAAAATTTAGTATGTTGCAACGAATTGAGCAGATATTTTGCATTCTGATTTTTGAGGTAAGAGTTTTATTTGTAAATTATAATCAAATCAGCTTTTAGAATTTCAAATAGTGTAAAGAAAATGGTGAATATGATTTAATTAATGTGTTTAAGTTATGATTTAAAAAAAAGAACAGCAAGGTGACTTAATAGTAGAAAACTACAATAAAAGGCACATTTCTTCCACTAAATTGCAAAAATTCTTTTATTTTTTATAAAACTTGTTATCACAATAAAATGAACATTTATGCCAATACATTTTTAATTTTATTTATCAGGGTTGCCATCAAACATTGAGCTTTATGCCCCCTAAATTGCGGCATTTTTTCAAAAAGCTTATGAAAGCATATTGCTGCTCTTATCTAAACCCCCAGTCGATGTTGCAGTAACTCCTTTGCATGTTTTTTCAATTTCACTTAAATATAGGCACTTTTTCAATTTAAATAAAGGCATCATAGTTTATAACTTTGTTTAAATTAGGAGAATGTTCTTATAAGATACTTGAAGCTGCCTGATTACCAGCTAATTTTTCTGTAGTAATTCTTTTAATGGATAGGGTAAAAAAAAAAACAATAGTTAAAACTAACCACACCCATTTTCACGAATCTAATTCCTTTGAGCTTTTTAAAATTCAAAAACACAATTTAAAAAAAAAGGAATAAACTTAAAAAAAAAGTTAATAAAATAGATACCAGTTATATATATATATATATATATATATATATATATATATATATATATATATATATATATATATATATATATATATATATATATATATATATGTATATATATATATATATGTATGTATGTATATTTATATATATATATATATATATATATATATATATATATATATATATATATATATATATATATATATATATATATATATATATATATATATATATATATATATATATATATATATATATATATATATATATATATATATATATATATATATATATATATATATATATATATATATATATATATATATATATATATATATATATATATATATATATATATATATATATATATATATATATATATATATATAAATATAATAATTAAATTAATATCCCTGTAAAAAAAAACACCATACAGGATAGTTAAATCCATTCAAAAAAAATTTTCCCTAGCGTTATATGATTAATTGTGATAAATAGTTGTTTTTAAATGACTTTTCCAAGAACTATTAAACTCTGAAACTTTTTCAGGTTTACAAAAGAGGTTGGTCTCCTTTGTTAACCTGAAAAATTAACCTTTTTAACCCTGATAATTATCTGTTAAACCCTGTTTTGTAATACAAAAAGTAAACAAAGATATTCTTACCTAAATTGTGTTGAGTTCAATTACTTTTAATACACTGTTGGCTAATGATAATAAAGAAATTTTCAAATTATGAAAATTTACTAAATTAAAAACATGTTTTATTAGTAGGCAAGCTAAAATAAAACAAATAAAAATTAGGAAAGTAAAAAGTTTAGGTTTTACTATCTTTTTATTTCAAAAATAAAAGATAACCTTACTACTAGGCAATGACAAAGATAAAACTAAATAAAAAGTTAAAATAGAAAAAAAAAAAAAAAAAACACTTTTAGGTAATAAAATTTTGGGTTGCTTTATAATTAACCAGCGTTTATAACAGCACATTTTTTATCAGTAAAAAGTAGCGTTTTGTTTAATATTTTTGTATTAAAACAACCTTATCCACTGCTTTAGAAAAATACGTGTCAAAAATCAGTCATGTTTGCCATATCGTGCGCTACCACTTTGAGAGTGAATGGAAAGCAGCTAGTCATTTTGCGATTTGAACAAAATTTTAGGCAAAGAAACAATTAGCAAAAGTCAACAATAACAAAAGTGTTGGGAGCGGTTTTAACGTTTTAAATCAGGCAATACTAACTCGGAGGATAACCCAGGATAAGGTACATAAGTCGCCAATCGGATTTATTTGGATGTGTCACCCATGAGCTCTCCAACAACAACAGCGCAAATCGCGTTTATTTGATCAACTGCTTCTAAAAGCTAAAAGCATTGGAAGTAAATACTTAAGAGTTTTATTGAGGATTGTGGAGAGGATGCTCCATGGAGAGGATGCTCCATACAAGTTTTGCTCCAACATTAACTTTGTCTTATGACTACGTTGAAGTGTGCTGTTCTTATCAAAGTATTATTGAAACTATGGAAAATGTATACATAAAAACACTTAATGACGTTTTTGCAAGGCAACAAATACTTATAAGACATCAAATAACATACAAATCTTAAGAAGATTTTACTCAGGAACTGTGTAAACTCAACAAAAATTGTAACTGTAAGGATGTAAAATTGTAATCATAACAAAGATGAAACTGCAGAAGTAATAATGTAAATAACAGCCAATAAACTGAAATCAAACCTGAAATAAAAGTTAAAGTAAATAAACCAGTAAATCTATTGACATCCTGCAACACTCAAGTAGAACTTGCAAAGCTCCCATAAAACATGATGACTTTATATTAAAATAATGCAACTACATTCTTGACTTTTCAATATATGTGGGATAATTGTTAAAATGTGTTTATATTATTTATTTTGCTATTTGTGTTATATGTATATATCTATATATATATCTATATATGTATATATATATATATATTATATATATTATATTATATATATATGTGTGTGTGTGTGTGTGTGTGTGTGTGTGTGTGTGTGTGTGTGTGTGTGTGTCTGTGTGTATGTGTATTTAGCTTTTACTCTGACCCACATTCCCCTAAAGTGGTTTACGGGAACAATTTATGGCTCTCTCAAAAAAGTAATTTTTTTTTATAAACACAAATCGCTTTTTTTCCCTTATTTTTTAGATATCGATTAGAAAAACTCAATAAGCTTGCACATACTACAAACAACAAAAAAGATAAAGTTTGAGTTTCAGATAGACTTTTTCCTTACAAAAAGCAACTTTTTACTTATATTGTGTAACAGTTACCGATTGTTTTGTAGCGCTTGATATAATATTTACTATACAAAGGCTTTTTAACTTCACGAGGGTTTACAACTTGTTGAATTTGTAATATAAGTTGTTTTATATTACAACAATTTTGTTTTTAGTAAAGCAGAATTGAGTATTAAAAGTGTGAATAAAAATACTATAAATTTGTAGTAGAATCAGTAAAAAAAATACTTTCTTTTTAAATACACAGATAAGCAGTGCAGAGAGATTTTTTGTTCTAAAATCTTTGGTGTGAACTACCGTTTCATATCACTATAACAATGACAATACAGTCAAGTTCGCAAAATTGTTTATAAAAGAAAAGTATCATCATGGTAACTAAAATGAAAAAGTATAAAATAATTTAAAAAGAATGCCAATTGAAATGCAAATGTTTTTAAATAGATTGGAGTAAGTGAATGGTTTCTTAAATTAAAAAAATCAGTTTCTTAAAAAATTTATAATATGAAAAAATAAATTGATAATGTTCTTGTAAGAAATATAAATCAAAGTTTGTATTTTTTAATTGTAACAATTAGTAATTATTTAATTTAGTAATTTATTTAGTGAATAAACAGGCAGCTCCACAAAAACTAAAAAGCTTCCATAAAAAGCTGTTTAGAGGAGCTGTCCGCATGGCTAGTCATCTTCGTTTTAGGAGAGCTTTTCTCACTCACTCATTTCCTGCTGCCGGGGCCTTTATATAGATTTTGACTCTTGAGATTTTTGTATCTTTATATTAGTATAATATTGTTGAATAAGCCTCTATCAAGAGGTCTTCATTTTATAAGTTCATAACAATCAGGAAAGTTAAATTTTATTTCCAAACTAACTCAGTACAGGCATTAGTCAAAGTCTATCATGTTCCTTTATCCACATTTTTTTTTTTAACTAATTTAGTTCCAACAAGGCTGCAAGCTACCAAAACTTAAATTGGAAGTGACCAGGAAAAAAAAATATTGTTGCAGAGCAAGAAAATCGGTAAAAAAAATTATTCTAAATAACTGTAAGTTATACGAGTTTGGAAATTATGAAGAAATTCAATTTTGCAACTAATGAGAAATGATTTGTTTACGTCAAATCCCTTCTCAGGTATACAATATGAAACAAGCTTATAAAAAAGACCAGCATCAGCATCAAGAAAAAAATAATCGCTCGATAATTGCTATAAAGCTAGTCGCTAGCTCATTTCCTACCGTGCGGACACTTTAGTCATATCGTTTATTTGTTGTGAAGTAGCTCCACATATTGTACAAGTTGATGCAGAAGGTGTATCCGTTAATACCTGAGCCACTTTTCCATCTATTATTGTTTTAAAAAATGCATGTTTCACTTGTATTCCTTTACAACTTTGGTTAGAGTTTTGATGGCCGTATAAAGTATTTTTGGCTTTTTATTTCATCTGAAACAACTTAAGTTTTATTAGGAGTCTCTTTGCAAAGTTCTTCCAATATAGATTGACAAAAACGTACAGACGAAGGTGCCGGATTTTGCCAAATTGATCGATAACAAAGAGCTGATAAATAAATTTGTATCAGAAATAAGCTCAGATTTCACTTGAAGTTTCTACTTTTACCCGCTTTGGCCAGAGGAGCCATTACAACCCTATTTAAAATGCAAAGTTAAATATTTTAATTTATTATTGTACACAAAATCTTTAGTAAAAATTCTATCTACAGTGTAATCAAATATATCTTATACTTTCCTAACTTTTGCATTTTTTCGTAATTTTTATTGCAAAAGGTGGTGGATAGCAAGTCTGTTTGATTTCTTACAATTTGTAATATGGTGGAAATAAGGAACAGTGGTTTTTTTTATTTTTTTATTGGTCTCTGACAATTCATCATAAGACATGCACGGTCTTCCACGTTTTTAAATAATGTAGATGATGTGGAGTCTGTTATAACGTTTTCCGATTCCGTTAAAAGTACACTATATTTACAATCTAACCAATTACTGTTGTTAGATAAAAAAGCTTCCACTTTTCGTGACGCTTTATTCCATTATTTATTAAACGACGGAATAATGTCCCTTTGAATATCGCCAATGAAAAAACCCAATAAATTCTGAGAAACTGAATAATTTTTTTTTATAACTATCAATAGTGTCTCAATTGACCTTCCTTAATCACTTTGGGAAAGTAACAGTGTACGTTTTGAACACTTAAATGTTGTCATATAATTTCCACTGTAAATATGTTGCAGTATATATAAATTTTTCTTTTTTGTAAACTCTTTATATATTATTTTTTAAATGATGCAGTGTTCAGAAATTGCAGATAATATTTTCACCACAAAAATAATAGAATGCATGGCCAGGGTTTGGGTTAGGGTTAGGGTTACTACTTTGAAAGGTAGTGCATAAATACCCGACAAAATTTAGGGTTAGGGTGACTACTTTAAAAGGTAGTGCATAATTACCCGACAAAATTTTTAGATAATAACTACATTGTCCCTAAATATAGTTCAAAACAAACTACATATTAAGTTGAATATCGTGGACCTTATTTAAGGAAAGAGTTTCTTAATTTTGCAAATAGAGAAAAATTAGTATACAACAGTTTAAAAATTAATTGAAACAGGTGTAATTACTTTTGGATTTTAATATATCCAATTTTAAATGGTTCTTTTAAACTAAAATTCAATTATATAAAATATGTCTCAGAGTTTATCGACTATTTTTTTGCTACTTCAGTTATGGTGTTTCCTCTAATCTTAAAAGTTATTGTTGAAATCTAAACTGAGTTCTTGATGATTTTTTCTTTTTTCTTTTTAACTATTAATCAATTGCTATTTTTTTTTACTTGTTATTTATAATATGCATAACTTATTTTATTGTAAATACGTGTACTTTAATTTATTATTTTTTTTTTTTTGTTTTTGTTTTTTTCTTTTCTTTCGATTTTTCTTATTTACTTGATTATTACTCTTAACATGAATGTTGTTCTTGAAGTATATCTTATACTAATTGTTATTTATTTTTTACATTTATAATTTTCAATAAATAATTTGCAAAGTATAAATATATTATACGGTGTTTGTAAATACATATGATTGGGGCTCGGTGATAAGACAAAATAATATGTTCTACTTGCCCCGCCAGTGTCTTATTCATAAACTTTTAAATTGTAAAAGTTATGAAACAGCGAAATAAACAAAGAAACAAAAAAATTAATTCTCAATAAATAATTGACAATAAAAACTTACGCAAAACTATTGTTATAAACAGATATAGTCTGAAAGCACGATAAAAAGCAGTTTTCTGTTTTTTAACTTTTATCACTTTTTTATCTTTTTTATATACTTTTTATATACTTTTTTATCACTTTTATCACTTTTTTAACGTATCCGCAACTGATTTATAATAAGCCATTTTTATAGACACATAAGCTACAAATCAATTATATAAATATAGCGTGGGGAAGCGTTGGTGACTGCCAAAAATATGGGAGAACTTTAAGATTTTTTATTTGTTCGCTCATTTTATAGTTCAATTAATAATTAGTAAGCAAAATCATTTAAATAAAAATATGAATTTTTTAATTATTCTTACATTACTTACATTACATTCGCACTTTCTTGTCATTCTATAAAATCAATAAAAAATATTTTCACACATAAAACTTGATTATTTGAATTAAGCTGAGTCTGTAACCTCGCCGCAACTTTTTCAGTTTCCACCTTTCAAATAAAATTCCACAATAATCACACGAGGAATTTCCTATGTAAACAAATACCATCGGTTTGACGTAACAAAATACCATACAGATACCGTATGGGAAAATCCGTCCTACGTAAATTTCATAAATCACACACAAAACTCACATGGAACCCATGTGGGACACGGTTTATTTTTGACTGGAACACCCTAACTTTCCTAACACGTAAAATACGGGTCTTTACCAAACCTACCATTTCTATGCATATCTATTCCACACCAATTTTTTCTATACTTCTATACTTGTTCCTTATTTAAATATTTTTTAGTAAAGTAGTTTAATCTAAAAAATAGCTTAACGAGCAAAATAAATTAACATCCACACCTTTTCCGCAAACGTAGAGCTTATAAGCGATTTATAATTAGATTTTTTTTTCCTTCTAAACATAAATCATTGATAGTTTAGTGGTTTAGTGCGCAGTCATAAGTGTTGTTTTGGGGGTGTAAGACCTCTCCTTAGCGTAATAAGTTTTGAAACTTTTTCAATCTTGCTTATATATTTATAGCAAAAAATAATAATATAGCAAAAAGTATTTCTAAAATTAAAAAATTGTAAATTTTTCTCATTTGATAGATATATTATGCACGATTGTTTCATATAACGCCTAGAAACTCAGCTTATGCTAAATGGTTTAGACTTACAAACGTTTGTACGCAACGAACGGCAATTCAATATTTATTAAAACATGGACTTTTATTATACGCATGCGTAAGCCGCAAATATATATATATATATATATATATATATATATATATATATATATATATATATATTTATATATATATATATATTTATATATATATATATATATATATATATATATATATATATATATATATATATATATATATATATATATATATATATATATATATATATTTATATATATATATATATATGTACATATATATATATATATATATATATATATATATATATATATATATATATATATTTATATATATATATATATATATGTACATATATATATATATATATATATATATATATATATATATATACATATGTCATTACTTTGATTAACCGTGTTAAACTTTATTATACATCGTTAATCAGTTTGCTTACTTGCTTGCGTTTTTTGTTGTTGGTAAACTATTACTTTTGAAATAAAGAAAAACAGATCATAAATGAACTTGACTAAGTATAAGATTTAATAGATTTTGAAGTAGTAAGTTTGCTTTACTGTGATCAACAAAGCTTTGTCATAAGCAAAATGTTATGAGCAGCCGTGTTTTTATGTTATGAAAAATTTGTTATGAGCAGCCGTGGCGCAGTGGTTAGAGTTCTGGGTCAGAACCCAGAGGTCCGAGGTTCGATGCCAGCTCTAGCCATATAAGCGACATTGGTACGGAAGGAGGTGTGAACTTCTTGTTAAATGCTCTCCCGCAGTGATCTGTGATAAGACCGTAAGGACTTCTGGGAGCACCTAAAATAACTACAAACTTTTATTGATGATTACTCAACTGATAATTAAAAAAGTGACAGTAAAATTGATCGAATATATAAAAATATGTAATAAATATATCAAAGATTCTCTGGGTGTTTATCTACAGAAAACGTGTTTGAAGTGTTATAACACTTTTAGAAACATCAAAAATAGAGGTAACAACGTTTTCAAAGCTCTAAATAATTGGGTAAAATGCCCAACAATTGAATGCAAATCTGCTTAAAATTTTCTATTATGTTAGAAGATGAATGTCATTAAATTGAGATAAAACTTGCTCGAGAATTTGCATTAAAAAGTAAAACTATTGGTAAAGCAGAATATGACAAATGCATTTTTAAGCATGTTCTACCGTGTTGAGTAGCATTATTACAGATTATCTTGAAAAAGTTGCTCTCCTGCAAGATACAGTTGGAATACAAGTTTTGTGTGAGCCAGAAACTGCAGAAAATGTTTTAAAAGTATATAAGCCAAGAATACTTTATTCTGAATTAAGAAAAAAAAAGATATTGTATTTAAATAAAAATATTATTCATTAAATTTACTCGTAATTAAAATTATTACATAAAACTTGCTTTTAAATTTTGTACAAAATAGGTTGATATAGTTTAATAAAGGGGATAAAGAATTTGTTTTTTTAAGTTATGAATAATTTTATATGTATATTTATATATGTGTGTGTATATATATACAACAAAATGTTAAATCAAATATAAGAAAAAGTTTTATTATTATATATAATATTATATTTGAAGCCCAATTTTTATAATTCTTGGATTTATGAATTTATTTGTCTTATTTTGAAACTTTTTAATTTATTTATAGCATCAAGCATTGTTAACTCGATTCCTAAGTTACTTTTGGACCTTGAATTTACAGATACTGATGTTTACTTACTATCTATCAAATTAAGCCAGAAATTTAAAAAGTTTTTTTATATCATTGTAAGTGTCATAATATTATAAATAGTTCATACAATTTTTAAGGTAATCATATTCAGGAACTTAGTAAATATTTAACTAACTTTTTCGATTTTACTCTTACAGTATGCTCTGTGCATCACTAATCTTCTTATTTTTATAACTTGAAATTGTTGAGTATTATTTTGTCATCATTAATTGTATAATGGAAAATCTTGTCAAGTTTTAGATTTGGCAATCAATTAACTTATCGAATTTTATAGATTCACATGAGCAGATGCTTCTGTAACTTCAAAAATGCATTTACTTTAAAACTATGTATATCAGTTTAATGAATAATGGAGATTAGATACAGGTGTTTATGGTAAAAAATGGAGATTAGGAATAGATGTTTATGTTGAAAGTTTACACAACGAGTTCACCAATTTTATTAGATTATTCTGACATACGGGTTGCAGTTAGCTTAAAAGTATTATTAAAGAACATTATATAAAAAATCACCCTAAAGCAAAAGATATAAAGGTTAATGTAAAAAAATGAAAATAAATTTATAGAAAATTTATACGAAGTATATTTTGCAAAAGAATTTTTAAATTAGATTTATGATAAATTTTTAAAAATATAAATAATAAAAAAATCTAAGTTTATTTTCTAACTTTCATTTTAAAACGTTTTTAATATAAACCCTTGAGCAATGTCAATTTAAAAGTTAATATGAAGGGAGTTTTTAATATTGAAATAAAATATCTTTATAACTCAAAAGCTATAAATATTTTTATAACTTATTAGGACTATGGTCTCTTAATTCAAAACCAAAATTTAATTTTTATATGATGCTGATGATATCATTGCTAGAATTTAGATTGCTATTTTTTATTTTCTGTTTTGTTTGGTATTTTAAATTTTAAACTGTTACTAACTAAGCTTAAAAATGTAGCTAAAGCTAAATGTTGAAAAAAAAGTTGTGTCTTATTATAAAATATATAAATTTTAAAACAGTTTTAAAATTTAAATTGTTCAAGATAAATCTTTTGTCGCTGTATCGCTTAAGAAAATGCACAAAATTTTTATTTTTCGCAAACATATTGATGCGTTTTAGTACTTTCAATGTATTTTGGTATTTCTAAAATAAATTTTTTTTCGCAATAATAAAGCACAAAGGTTTAATATATTTTATCAAAATAAATTAAAAAATATACATTTTCAGCTGAGTTTCAAATTTCAGTCATATTTGTACCCACTGTTCTAATATGCCCTGCTCTACCCTATCTCGATTTTAAAAAAATGACGGGTAAAAATAAATAACTTACAACTTTTCCTCACAACATCTAGAGGAAAAACATATTTTGCTTTTTATCCACAAAAAAAATTTTCGCAATATATTCTTAAAATAATTGAGGTGATGCTGTACTTTATTTTACTTAAATATCTAATTATTTCAAATAAAAAATTTTCTTTCTTTACGACTTAAGTTTTTTTTTTTTTAATTCAATAAAGAACCTATTAATTATATAATTTAAAAACATTTTTTCTTTTTTTAATTGGGAAGGCTAACTATATATTATTAAGGAGGAAATTAACCACTAAAATTTTTAGTTTTTACGGAAAACTGCTTCGCCATTTTTTAAAAAAGCTAACTAAATGCGCATGCTCACAATAAATCCTATGCTTGAATCACCACGAGCGCTATACTAATGGAACTAAGAAGATCTTAGACCATTAGTATAAAATATTGTATAATATATAATATAATATATATAATATAAAATATATGACGCGGCCTTAGCCATTAAATGCTAATCTAAAAGTTAAGCCGATAAAATTTTGGACATTGATGTAACATGACTTAAATCTTTTTTATTATGTTGCACACATTTACACAAAAAGATATAAAACTGATACATTTATATCATTTCACGGATAAGAGTTTGTATTTATTGTATAGTTATTAATAAATAAACTTTTTGTATATATTAGAATATATCACATAAGAATATATTCCACAAACTTTTAGTAGAAGGTATTTTCCTGTAAAATTGAAATAAAGTCGTAAATCTTAACCTTGAGTAAGATCTCGTCTCGTTCTCGTTTCTCGTGAGAAATTGGACTGAAATTGGACTTCTCGTGAGAAACGAGAAATAGAAAATTCTCGCGAGAAGTAGAACGAGACTTAAATATTATATTATTTTCCAAATTAAAAATAATTATAATTTACGAAATGCTTAATAATTTGTTTTTTTAATTAAATAATGTTTTGACTCCGTAATTTTAATTAGATTTTTAATTAGATATTTTAATTAGATTTTTTACCAGTAGAATTCAACTCAACACACATTGTTCATATTGAAAAGAAATATTCTTGCCTCATTTCAACGATTAAAAAGAATTCCTGATTCTCAATATCCTTTCGAAAGAATTTAATTTTTCCGAAATTGTCACCAAGAAAAAACAAAATCTGGAGATATTTTCAAAACACAAGTGACGGTGCTGAATGCAAGACGTGCAAAATGTCTTTGAAAACAAAAGATGGAAACACAAGCGGACTTCATCGTCACCGCGAAAAAAAACACACCCAAGATTACGTTGAGTATTCTGAAAAAACTGACGACTCTCTTCTTCCTCCTCCTAAGAAGAAACAACGAACCATGGTCGAAATGCTTGAAACAAAGTCCAAATATGATAAAGACAATTCCATTTAAAAACAATTTGACTCTGCAATGCTGGATTACTTTTGCACTGATCTGGCATCCTTTTCAGCAGTCGAAGGAAGAGGTTTCCAGAAATTTTTTGACATTGCAAACCCTAAACTGAGCCTTTATCACAGAACAACATATTCAAGAAAGCTTTTAGTTCGGTCAAAAGAAATTCAATCTGGAATGAAGAGCATAATAACGGAGATTACCCCAAATCTAAAAAGTGCTGCATTTACTTCTGACTTTTGGACTTCTAGAGCTCAGGACAGCTACATCTCTTGGACTTTTTATGCTATTGACAAAAATTGGAGACTACATCACTGGACACCCCATGTCCAACAGTTCCCAGGCAGACACACAGGTATCTTAATTGAAGGAAAGCTGGATTCATTCTTAGAAAAACTAAATTTATCTGCTGATTTGCCAATGTACTATGTGAACGACCAGGCAAGAAACATGAAACTTGCAGTCAAATTGTCAAAGCGCCTTGACCAATACTTGTGCAACAATCATATTTTGCAATGTGCATTTCGAGACTCATTTGGAATGATTTCTGGAATGGGTGATGCGTTGCAAACATGCAAAGATTTGGCTTCTTTAACTCACCAGTCAACAGTTGCAGCTGAGTTGCTTGAATCAGAATCAGACGCTCAAGGAATCATTTTTAGACAGTTACGCCAATCTGTTGACACAAGATGGAATAGTGAACTGGATTGCATGGCTTCTGTCCTACATCTAAAGAGTGCAATTATCAGCTGATGTGCAAATGAAGATATTTTTTCTTCAAAGACAATCAGTGCATCACAGTGGAAATCAATCAAGGGAGCAGTAGAAATTTTGGCACCACCTAAAGAAGCTTCAGACACGTGGTCGCTGAGTCTATTCCAAAAAATAACACATTTATTTAATCCATGACAAAATTGATCAATTTGTTGAGACGGATGGAAAAAAAGGTTACGGTGTCTTGTATGCAAAAAACTTGAAAAGCTACATTGAGTAAAGATTTCCTCCTTGTCACACTGGAAACTTATTGAGTGCTGCAGCAAACTACTTAAATCCTGCTTTAAAGAGACTTCACTTGAAGCTCTTCAAAAAATTTTAAATAACAAAAGAATGGTTAGCCTCACAGGTTAAGGATAATGTTGAGTACCAACCTGTTGCCAGAGTCCTTTCAGCAGATATGTCCCCTAATTCAAAATTGAACCGCAAGTTAAACGTCAGACCTGAAACACAAGATCTAACATCTGAACTGAATCCTATTTTGAGCGAAATGTGCCAGTATGAATATCTCCCTGATGCCGAAAAAGACTTTCCGATTCTTGATTGGTGGAAGTTGCATTCAAATACATTCCCAGAACTCTCTTCATTAGCTAGACAAATTTTAGCTATTCCAGCAAGTTTAACTAAATCAGAGAGAGTATTTAGCTCTGGTGTAAAGATCTTCCGATCATCCATACACAACTTACACCCAGAAAAAGTAGAACAATTCATCTTAGAGAGAAAACATTGTCTTGTTGGAAAAGCTTTGCAAAAAAAATCTGAATTAATATTTGAAAAAGTTGTTTACATTTGACAAATGTCATTTGTGTCTATTTGTCAAAACCATGTTTACATTTTTTTTTAAACTTGGATTTTAATAAATTTGTTTTCAAAAATTGCTAAATTTCTCGTCTTGTCTCGTTCTTGGTCTCACGAGAAGTTTTAACTTCTCGTCTAGGTCTCGTCTCGGTTTGAAAAAACCTAGTCTCGCTCATGGTTAATTTTAAAAATATTTAAAAGTAAAAAAAGTAAAAAGTAAAAGTTCTGACTCTAAAAGTAATAAAGTAAACTAAAATGTATTGCTTAACCAAAATACTTAAAATAAATATATTTTGGTTTAGCAGTACTTTTACAAAAGTCACAAATTAAAAAGTACTTTTGTGTGTCACAAAATTGAATTTATCATAGACAAAATTGAATACATCATGAAAGAAATAAGTTATTTAATTATCTTGTCATTAAACTTTACTTATACTTTATTCCTCAATTTAAAATATTTAACATTGATGAATGAAGTATTCATCAGTTCTTAATGTTTGTGGATTGTTGTATAGTAGGGTAAAGGAAGGTATGTTCGTGATAAATTAACTAGATGTGTAATTACAAAGTCAATTTCAGTAATTTTACTTAATTACTTTAATTGTTTGATGTACATAGAGTAAAGTTACTAGAATCTATGCAGTTTTATGATTTTAAGTCCTTTGATAAGTTTTTATAAAAGCTCAAAAGTCATTGAGAAAAGTTAGGTAATTTTGTGATATGATATTTAATTTCGTGATAGTGGTTAGGTAATTTCGTGAATACACAATAATATTTAAATTTTTCTTTATTAATTAAGTATAACATCTGGTATAATATAACAAAAAATATCAACACTTGTTTTGAATTCATAACTATTCAATCAGACTTTAAGTTCATAAAATATAAATATAGTCAGGCTTATAAGTTAACAAAATTATAATAATACTTTCATTACTTTATATTTATATATAAAAAAAATATACTTTTAACATAGGTAGCTTAGAAAATAAAATAACAGACCTACAAAAAACTCTTAATATAATAACTATAATATTAACCATACTTATATCTGATTAACTTATTTTTCTAAATCACATTCTTGTTGACAACATGTATCACACATAAATACTTCACCAATGTCCTCATATGTTTGACAACTCTCATGATAAGGTACTAAACAATAGGAACACTGCACCCATTTTTTTCCATTTTTTTTTTTTACATCACTGTTGTAACTTTTTTTACAAACACCGCACTCTCAATCATCATCTTTTGAAGCAATTTTATTTTTTTTACTTTTTTTAGAACATACAGGAATAGAATCCTTTGAAGTTAATGGAATAGGTTGATCAGGAGGAGTCAGACACTTTGCACTTGAATCCCTTTTATTATTTGCAGATTCGTATAGAGAAAGATATTATTATCATTTAACTACATAGTTATATCGTGCTTAAAACAATTTTTAATGTCATTATATTTAATAAAAGAAACATGATTAAAAATGTAAATTCATTTGAAGTGAAAACGTTAAGAAAATGTGTAACTGCGATAAGGAATCATAAGTTATAGGAAGTTAATAAAAAAACAAAAGTTTTACCATTAAATCAAGCATCTTTTCTAGTTTAATATTTAATAAAAATAATTTACTTACCTTAAAACACAAGTCTGGAAATAAAAATGTTGGACAAGTACTCCAAACAAATGTGCTGAACGCACGTTAAATAATGCTAAAGAATGTACAAACTGATAGTAAACAATTGACGTATCACACGCACCCAACGATTATTTGTGAATCGACAGTAGTACCCCGGGGTACCATTTGACGCAATTTCGATGTTTTTGACTAATAGATATGTTCGCTACAAATGCCGAGCGAAATATCACGAAATTACATATATCACGAACATACCTTCCTTTACCTTACAAATATATGTAAAATTATGTTAGAGTAGTACTTATGTAAAAAAAGAATTAATTCAATGAAAATAAAAAACATTTTATTTTTGTCTTTGAAGCAATACAAGCTATACAAACAGCATAGATGCGTATTGTTATAAACGTTTTTGAAAAGTGTTCCAGACAGATGGTTAGTTCTTTCATTCGTTTTAAGTAACAAAAGTAAAAGTACTTCGTTGTTCAATATACTTACTTGAACGTTTGTCCGTTTAATATTAAAAAGAGTACTTTTACTCGAAGTTTGTTCAAGTTAAAATATTCTTTTTACTATTAAACGTATTTATATTTATAATATAATAAAAGACGAAAACTATTTTTTTTTGACATACTTTTCTGCAAAATATTAACATACTTTGTCTAAGAAAATTAATAGTTTTTGTCTTTTTAGATATTCATCTTTTATTACGTGATTTCCACCGGGAGCAAGCATGGGTTCAATGGTTATCTGCTCAAAATAATGGACTACAAGATAAAAGAGAAACAATTTTGGTTATGCTAAGAAAGATTGCATCATCTGAAACACATGATCTATATAAAGAATATGTTAGAGAGTTACAAGCGAGTCAGCTTTGAAAAAGTGAAGATTCAAGAATTTTCGACTGGGTTTGCTTGAAGTTGCAGTGAACACAAATAATGGAGTGGAAAGTAAGAATAAAGACTTTAAATTTGGCTGCTTAAGTAAGTTCCTTGACAAAAGTTTAAGTGGAATTGTTACGGTACTTGTGGATCAAGTTTTACCTGAACAGTATAACAGATATAATTTAGTGATGCTGTTTGAACACACACGTGCATGTTTGTGTAAATATAAATAGCTTACAACTATGAAACTAATTTTTTAGTTGAATCTAATTTTAAAGCGTCTGGTTATTACCACTCCTACCAAAAAAGTCTGAGTTCTTGGTTACATAACCGACATAAAAAATTTATTGCCCACTGTATTGAGAAACTGGATTCATCAAAATTCATAGCAAACAATTTGATTTATAAAAATGGTTTAGTTTTTAAAGTGAAGAGTGAAAAAAATGATAGTATTTATGAAGTTTTTTTTGATGATGAATTGCAAATGCCAAGTTGTAGTTGCTTTTTACATATGCTCACTGTGACTGTAAAATATAAGAAATCGTGGGATTCGTTTAGTACACAATACAAGAACTCTGTATTTTTAAATTTGGACTTTAATGTAATGGAATCGCGAACAGTTGATCAGAGAGTATGTTGGTCGAAGAACCATGTCCTGTAGATGACCTCTCTCTACTATTTAATATATTTATCAAAAGTTATCCAAAACAAGGTAAAGCTTCTATTTGCCGCTAATTGCTAAATCAAATAAAGTCATTGACTTACTTAATTGAGCCTCAAGAAGTATTTGGTCAACAAGAAGAAAGGCCACAAACCGTATTAAAATTTGCCAAACCAACAAAATCTATTTTGACATTCTACCTCCTAGTGCTATCATGTACTTTAATTCGTGCGTAATTTTTTTTGAGAAAATAATCTTTAAACATTCAAGTCAATCATATCTAATTAGTTTTAACTATAAATATGGTTTTCAATTAGTTATAACGTAAATTATGTATCATGCCGAAAACTTAGTTGGCAAGTTCAGTTTAACAGAAGAGTTGGAATATATATAACTCCTCCGATTAGAGCTAGAGAAATTGTCCCAATACTCGTAAAGTTGGGAAAGGGTGAAGTTTTCCTTTATATTTGTGTGCAGCTATAACTTCTATACAAAAAGCGTGGGTTTATTGTGCACAGCTGTAGATTAATCTCTTTTTTTTAATACAAACTTTAAAAGTTGTTTTTAGCGGAAGAGTTGGTGCTTAAAAATAAAAATTGAAGTAAGATCTAAAAGCATTTTGTAAAATATAATAATTTTTAATTTGGAAAATAATATAATATTTAAGTCTCGTTCTATTTCTCGCGAGAATTTTCTATTTCTCGTTTCTCACGAGAAGTCCCATTTCTCACGAGAAACAAGAAAGAGACGAGATCTCGCTCATTTTAAATTAAAATGTAACAACCCCTAGCCTGCAATATGGCCTACTGTTATTATACGGCTTGATTTGTTGTATTTTCCGTAAAAAATTAAGAGGCCAGTTTTTTTACGGCTTATTTTTAAATGTTAAACTATGTATGAAAGATTTTATTAACAACAACAGCAATATATTCACCAGTGAATATTATACAAAGATGTTGAAAAAAATATCGAATTATAATATTGTAACACTTACTATATAAATATTTGTTTGCATGCATTGGTTCATGCTTTTATAGTCATTTAATATGTAATGTATTCTGAACTGATTAATATATGAATGTATTCTGACTGATTGCCTGTTTTATTATATTCCATTAGAGAGTAGAAGAATGAAAAAGACACACAGACAGTCTATTACTATTACTCTATATAGTCGAACTGTTTTTTTATGCAATGTTATATAAGTGGAGATAGTTCCAATAATAATGTAAGTGAACTTTATATTTTAATATAACTGTTACATGTTTTTGATTCGTTTTAGTAATAAAATGGTTAATAAATGTGTCGTTACAAACTGAAAAACTGGTTATTCTAATGGTCCAAAAAAGTCAACATTTCATTTTCCTGAAGAACTTGATTTGCTAGAACGATGGATATACTTTGTTAATAGAAAAGATTGGGTTCCATCAAAATTCAGCTATTTGTGTGAATCATTTTGATGACAAAGTTATTAATTACGAAAAAAGATGCACTTTGAAATGGAATCTTCTTCCAGTTCCAGTTCCAACTATTTAAACCGATGAATTAAGTGGATAATCGACTCTAAGGGTTCTAAAGTTGTCCTGAAAAGAACCAACTTTGAGATATTTAGGAAAATATGAGTTTAAAGATTTTCAAAATGTTGATAAAATACTTAATCTTGATTCTTTGACAGAACAACATTCTCTGCCAGGCTTTACATTTAAAAAAATTCATGATAGTGTTGTTTATTATAAACTATGTTTGGATGAAAAATCAGGCATGCCAACTGCTTTTGAGTCAATAACTGTAAATAAAGATCTTTATGTTTCATTGTCATATAAAGGCTTTCATATTTTTTTACCTGAATGGCTTCGTAGTGGTCATAATTGCAAATTAACAAACTTTAGTACGATAGAAAATATTTCTGTCTATATTAGAAATAAAGTCAATGGTATGAATTCAATTTTGACAGAGTTAAATAAAAATAGATACTATTCTCCTCAAAACAGACCTCCATATTGTGCACCCATTATACATTATGCTCTAATTTTACGTCACACTACAAAACAATCTTATAAGTTATTGTTAGAACAATTACCTTAAAATATAAATGATATAAACGCGTATAAAGCTATAACAGTTTCGTTACAAAAACATTGTGTATCAAGTGATTGTGTGCTTCTTGTGGATGAAATTTATCTGCAAAAAGCAGCCCAATATCAAAGTGGGAAATATATCGGTGAAGAAAATATATTTTGGAGTTTTAAAAATATATCTATTGTATGATATAATCCATTTAATAAAAAATGTTAAAAATAACTTGTTGAATGGAAAAAAATTTGTTTTTCCTTTTTTTTCGTTTTATTTCTTCAGAGACAAAGTTGAAGCTCCAGCTGGTTTTACTACTTGGGATTTATTTCATAAAGTTAATGAAAAAGACCAATTATTAAATGGAAACTTGAAAAAAGCGAGGAAAATAAATAATCAGGTCACATCCTGGAAAAAAAAAACAAGATCTTAACCTTGCATTAGCGATTCTTGATAAAACAACTACAGCTGCGATGCTAAGTTATTTTCCTCAAAGAAATAATGCAGCACAATTTTTATCATTGTTTCATAAGTTACTTATCACACTTCAATGCAGATGTTTAATACATCTAATCAGCTCGGCAATGATGCTGTAAAAAGAGATAAAAAACCTACATTTTATAGAGAAATTGAAAATTGGATTGAAATTTGGTCAATATGTGAATATTTTACCTTAACCAAACAAACTTCTTATGCTCCTATCACAACATTACGTGCAACTGCATCTCTTATTGATGATTTGCTTGAAGAAAGCTTTACATTTGTTCTTACTGCCAGGTTACAAAGTGATCCTTTAGAGCTGCGCTTTAGTAGGTATAGATAAATGAGCGGTGGTTGATTTCTTGTCTTTTAGAAGTTTGCAACAGTGAAAAGATTTTGGCATTAAGAAGTCATCTAAAGGAAAATAATAATTTCTGGAATGAAAATATTTATCAAAGATTTGAATACTCTACTTTAGAAAACATTATTCAAGATATTGCATTGTTGTCTTCAGAGATATTAGAGTGTCAGCTTTCTGAAGATAGCATGGAAGTTGATGTTAATATAGCAGGCTACACTGCAATAAAATTAAAAAAAAGATTTATATGTCTATCTTGTGGTCAAAAAATGTTTCTACAGACCAAGATGTTCTAAATAACAAATATCTGAAAATATTATCCAGAGGAGGACTTGTATGTCTAATTCAATCCTTGTCTGATTTTATTTGTCATTTTTTTAGTATTCTAGATATTATTTCTCCTATTCTAATCAAACATTGCAGTTATTCTTTATCAATCAAAAGTTTTGCAGAACAAATTTTTAAGATTTAATTAAGTGCTAATTTTACATGCGAGAATCACCAAAAATGGGGAATTAAATATAGATCTCGAATTGTCATTAATATTTTTTATAATAATTTACAAAAAAAAAACTACAGATTCTGTAAGAAAAGATCAGATATAAGAGTTTAAAAAAAGACAAAGAAATGATAGCTAGTGCTAATAAAAATTTTTTTCTCAAGTCCTTAATAATCCATACATATAAAATTACAAACCTTTATTTTTATTTCCTGATAAGGGTTGTAAGTAGTCTTTGCAATATGTAAATTTGTTTTAGTAGCATTTTAATACATAGCTATTTGAAAGCCTATTTCAGTATTTCATATATTATTAGAATATACTGAAACAGGGAATCAGTTTGCAAAAAATACTGTAAAGCATAATGTATTTACATGATGATAATCTCAGGTATTCCTCGACCATTTTAATTAAATAAACATTTGCCGTAAAAAAACTGGTCTCTAAATTTTTTACGGAAAATGCAACAAATTAGGCCGTAAAATAACAGTAGGTTATGATTAAACAATACATTTTAGTTTACTTTGATACTTTTAGAGTCATTACTTTTACTTTTTACTTTCTTTACTTTTAAATATCTTTAAAATGTAACAACCCCTACCCTGCAAATAATGTACTTCATTGGAAACAAAAATAAGCTGGATTGAATTTCTTTATCATGGTTGTCTACTATAACTGCTTGTGGTAGCCATAGTGGATTCCATATTTAAATGAATGTTAAAGCTTCTGTAATTAAGGTACCTGTCTCATTTTGAATGGCAAATGATGCTACAACTTGGTAGTTCACATTAGTTTTAACAACTGAAAAAGACAAGTGGATAGCATATCGTGTCGTTTTGTATGTTGCATCAATAAAACAAATACTGTTCCCATGTCTTTGAAGTAAACGACGCTAGTTAGCATTTTGGTAAACAAAAGGTAAAGATTATTTTTTGACTTATTCAAATCAAGCGATGCTACATTCTAAAAAGCATCAAAAGAATTTATTTGCTACAATTGAAACTCATTTGCTAAAATTATTATTTTCATACAGAAAATACCTAAAATGACTTAAGTTAACGTCAGTTAGATTTTCAATTTTACAGTTAAACCTCAATCTTTCTTTCTGATTACTATTATGTGAGTCCACTTTTTTGTATACCCTGAACAAAGTTTTATCATTTGGGTGTGACTTTTGTCATTCGCCAATCTAAGATTCTCCTGATCCATTTTAAAATATTTGAATGCTCTCACTGTGATGCTATGTGATATAGTTTCTGAAATCGGAAATTCGAGGCTTAAAACGCCAGTTACTTTTTTACGGCTGATACAAGCCTTCAAAAATGTCATATTTAACATTGCGTTGAATACATCTTTTTATTTCACGAGCATCCCTAATACCTTCCCCAACCTTTTCTCTAAGACAGATTATTCTACTCATTGATGAAATTTCATGGAGTTCACTAAAATGTAAAAAAAATTCCAGCAATTATTACTTTATTTGGATATGTTTTTCCAGGATTTTGGTATTGATACTCATATTTTTTTCCCGCATCAGTATTAAAAAAGTACTTAACTTCCAGTACTAATGATATTTCCAAAGTAATGCAAAAATTGTCTTATAGACAACTACTGTATTTATAAAGCAAAAGCTAAGACTTAAATAACATATTTTTTTTAAATTTAACTAATTTTAAAATTACTAAAAAATTAAACTAAATTAAAATATGAAGAGTTAGTAATAACAATGAATTAACTTAAAAAAGCTCAAACATAAAACAAAATACTCATGACAGTTAATAAATAACTATTTAAAATAAAGACCTACTGGTAAGCTTACCAAGTTTATGGTTATTATTTAAAAAAAAAATCGGAAGGCGCAATCCATTTAAAGCATTTTTTAATTTATTTAAGATTATTAAATTGTAAATTCCTCAATAAATCACCAAAATTAGAAAATTATTAAGGAGAAACAACTTAAGATAATAAACAGAAGAGTTGTTTATTCTAAAACCACGCTCAAAAGCAGCTTGGCCGTGACTAACTGTTAAAATTAATTTAATGACAAAAGACAGTTTCATGTATTTGCAGACACAAACAAGTTGAAAATCAAAATATCAAGACGATCCTTTGAATAAAAAAAAATTAAAAGAATCATGCTTTTTGGCTTTTACTTCATTATGCCTAAAAACACTAAGTCACATAACTGTGGTGATAAATTCCTTAAACTCATAAAGTGCCTAAGCAAAGTTTTCAAATGATCAACTAATTTTGATTTTGTCAACTCCATCAAGACATTAGGGTCAAAGATACTGGATGCTATTATCAATTATTGATTCAATAAAGATTTGTTACAAAAGCTTTTCACTATTGAAACAACAAATTTCTTGGCCACCTTAAACTCTTTACATTGAAAAACCTTAACTCTTTACATTGAGACAATGGTATCAACTTATTCTTTTTCAGATGATGTAGTTCTTGAGAAACAGAAAATCCTGCGCTAAGCTTTTCATCAGGTAACAAATTAATTGTCAAAGAAAGATCCAGATCTTTCAACATTTTTCAGCTTCTGCATTTTTCAAGGACATCTGGTTTTGCAATAACTTTAAGCCACTTTATTAATAATTCCTTTACATCAAAGTATAAAAATAAAACCGTTGAACAGTCTTTCTGGTATTTATTCTGAAAAGGTCCAACTATATTTGAAATATAATCAAAAAATGTAACTTAGGAAGCATAAAGTGATTCTAAAGTGTCTTTTTAAAGGTCTTATAGCTTTTACATTTTAGTTGTTTGGATTTAGATAAAGAATTTCAGATAGAAAATAAATTTTTCAATTTTTCCACACTTTGATCAATCTGTTAACCACCTTTTTATTTTTAACCCATCTAAAATATAAATCAAATACCATTTAGAAACATTTTAAATCATATCTAGTCATTTTGGGTTTTTTCTTAATACTTTTTTATCAGTCAGCAAGTCAGATATCTCACAACAAATGTCTTCTGTCTTATTATAATTGCCAGTAACTAAATGTTACATGCTTAAGGTAATCAAGTTTAAAACTTGATTACCTTAAGCATGTAAATTTTTGAATTGAGCTATTAGAGTAGAAAAAGTTTTCTTATTCATCAGAAGTGAAGTGGATAAACAAAAATACCAATAACATACTTATAGTCTTTTCTTCTTGCAGGACAATCATGCAAAATAAGTTATGCGACATTCAAAACCTTTTTCAGACTCCACTCTCTGACAGCCTCTGCCAAATCTGCCATGGGCAATATGCAAATTGCAAGTTTCGATGTTAAAAAGAGAATGTTAGAAAATTTCAGTCACACTTGTACTGAATTCACTGAAAAATTTTAGATTGACATTTGGACTATCTGTTGTTATTTGGTAGAGCTTTATTTTTCCAAATTTTCAACAATATCCATGAAATGAGTTAATAAGTCTCGGTGTGTTGTTTGACTTGAGAAACTTGATCCAAAATAACGGATATTTACACGATTTATATTATCATCCAAGGATATGTGACAATTTTAAAATTTCTAACAAAACAAATTTAAAATAAGAAGCTAAACCATGATTTAATTTTAATAAAGTTTTGATTCGAACCATCTAAAACTATAAAGCTATGGCACTGTCCGTAAACATAGCTGTAAAAGCATAGCTTAAGCTATCATTTGAACGTACAGAAAAACCACTATCCATATTTTAAAGCCGCCAAATAATTTCAGCCATACTAAAATTTAGTTTTTTAACACATAAGTCTCATGTTTTTTGGTTTCTGTAATTGACTCATTAGAGTCAGAAAAGAAAAATGGTAAAGTACTTTTCTTGTATGGTTTAAGAAAGAATCCTTTCACTTTTCTTAATTCTATATAGTACTTTAAAAAAACAATACTGATCTAAATTAAAAGTATGAAACTTTAAAAAGGAATAACTACTGTTAGTAAGATTAAAAGAAACTTTCAAAAATCAATAACTAAACCCATGTTAAGCTACAAAACAGCAGTTAAAAAAAAAATCAATTTTTCCAGCATCAATGTTGTTTAAACCATTAATTTTCCAGTTTTTCCAGCGTGTTTTTTAAAAAAAGCTTTTTTTCCAGATTTTCCAGCAGAGTGGACACCCTTAATTTATTGCAAACCGCAGTTTACCAAAAATTAGATATATCTAGGAGGTAACATTTTTGGTAAATCTTTAAATTCCTCAAGTAAATTAGCAAAAGCAAATGAATTCTTCTTTATTTGGCCAAAGAAAATCTTTGTATATATAACAGATTTTGTATGTAATGCTTTATAAAGCATTACCAGTAACAGGTTTAGATGATAATATTCAATATGACCAAACAATGCAAACAATAAAAACAATAAAAAAATGAGGTGTTTCTGTTGTTGCTATTCTTTTGACAATAACAAAGTAGATAAAGTTTTTTAGAATGTTTTATCTAAATAATCTAGGTGCACTAATGATAACACTTTCCTTCTATATGACTTTGTTGATTTGATAAAATCTAATCGCAACATTTGGCTCACAGAAAAATGCCAAGAAGTATGTTTTACTTACAAAGGTATTTCAAGAACTGCAAAAAGCTCAGATTTTAAAAAACTTTTTCAATTTAAAAAAGATGGTATCATAATATTGCCTAAACTTAATTAAACTGTAAATTTTCCTAAACCAATTGAAAGTCAAAATGTGTCAACTTGTTTAGGAATATTTTATGATGAGACTGTAGCTGCTTTCATAACTCATCCATAAAAAATGTTGACGACACCACAGTATTTTTATTTATTTTCATCAAAAACTTTAAAATTGTTAACTTTAAATGAGTTTATGAAGATATTTGTACACGAGATAAATACTGTGCAGTTTTTTAATCAAACAATGATAAAAGATTGGACTTTCTTTTAAACTTGGCTGATATGGACGAAAAAATGGCTTCTAAAAAACAAGGTTATTAGGACTATAAAGTTTAATCAAAGATACTTTCTTGCTTTTTCTCATACATATTGTGGGGTGGTTGAAGTAATAAAACATTAATTAACTAAAAGCCATAAGTATGTTTGCCTAAGACATTTTACTAGATACCTAATTGAGAAATCATTTGTAAAACTTTGGCAAGGATCAGCTGGTACCTACTTTATAAATGTTCAGCAAGTATTACAAAAAGTTGACATCAAAAAAAAAAAACTTTGTCTGAATATGGGTATAACCAATGATTTAGAAGTATAACTTTGGTAAAGTATAAGTATAATGACAATGATAAAGAAGTGTAAATTTGGTAAAGTATAAAATTGGTATTGCTAATGTTTTAGAAGTATCATCATGCCATTTATAAGACAAATGTAATTATGTAATGCAAGATAATATTTTGCTTAATATGTTTTATAACCATTCAGTTATTGAAAGTAATTTGTCCAAAGAAACTAAAATGTCTTTGGTTTAAATTGCTGGCTATGTCAATAGAAATCCTCCAGTTAAAGATACATCATTTTGTTTTGAGACCAGTTTGGAGATTATGTTAGAGAAATTAATTGTGGTGGTTTAAGTTTGCCTGAAGATAATATTAGTCATTGGATATTTTATTCATATATTCTATTTTATCATCTGTACATATTTGACTGTCGTATTAGCTTATCTAACCACTTTTGGATGGTAAATAAGATTTTCGAAATAAGATTGTAGAGTCCTGAAATGAAATCTATGAAATGTATTTTGCATTTATTATACAAGTTTTTTCATTTCAGATGTTGAATTCATTTATATTTTACAAAGATTTTTGTTTATGACTTATAAATAACTTATTATTCATTAACAACCATAAAAAATGAATCCATAAAAAAAACTTGTCAACAATTTTTTTTAAAGTTGTATGTTTACTCGGCCTGTCACTAAAGTGGGTCATGTTCCACATTTAATAAATAAATATATATTACCACTTGCATAAGCTAGATAGGTAGTAAGCCTAGTAATACTTAAACTTGTAGTTTATAATCTTTTTGAGTGTAATGCAAAAACGATTTACCTCATTTATAAGATGTCCAGAGTCATTGTTATTTTCTGAAAGTTGGACAAACCTGCGTCCCCAAGTAGCAAACAATATTGGCGCGATAATGGCGCGATATTAGGCTTCTCAGCCAAGATTAGTCAAGATATGCAACATTGCGCCAATATTGGCAAACAATATTGTGCCAATATTGGCCAATATTAGCATATCAATATTGGCCAATATTAGCATACCAATATTACGCCAATATCGTTTTGCTTATATTGGAATGCCAATATTGGCGCAATATTGGCATGCCATTATTGGCCAATATTGCTAAGCTATTATTGATGCAATATTGTTTGCCAATATTGGCCCAATTTTGTTTCGTTATTATCACTCTAATATTGGCCAATATTGACAATTTACATATTGGTACGCATGCGTAACATTATCTAATATTCATAATGTCCTTTGGTTTTGTCCTTTAATGTCAACAGTACTCTTAATTAAACATTTACAGATTGAATCACGAGAAGAAGTGGTTGTAACTTATTTTGAAACAGATTGTATTACGAGAAGAAGTGGTAAAAGTAAAGAAATCTTTTCAGTTGGAAATTCACGGATTGTATCACGAAAAGAAGTGATTGTAGTCAATTTAAAACAGATTGCATCACGAAAATAGTGGATATATATATATATATATATATATATATATATATATGTATGTATATATATATATATTTTTTTTTTGCTAATTCACCTTCCCAAAGCCCAGAAGGCCACTACAGACGAGGAGGCTACTTAACTGTAGTTATAACCCTCTCTTAACTCTATAACTCCGAAACACGAAACTTGACGAACAAGGCCGCTGCGCGGAGAAACAAGTTGATATATATATATATACTATATATATATATATATATATATATATATATATATATATATATATATATATATATATATATATATATATATATATACATATTTTTATTTTACTTTTTTTTTTATGCTATTGTGTCGAGCAATTGTATAGGTAATGAAAAAATCAATAAGTTCAACTCGATCTGCATTATAACGGGTGATGCGGAAGTTATCGGACAAAATAAAAACGTCAATAACTTATTTATAAATAAAAAAACGAACTACTATTATATTTTTTTTTAAATAAAGCATTTATCTTTTAATAAAAATGTATTATTTTTTAAAAGATACAACACCATTATCTGCAATTGATCTCAATTTTACTCTTACGTCTTTCATATGCAACTGTAAAAAGTTTAAATCAATTTCTTGTAGTTTTAGTTTAATGCGATCAATCAAAACTTGCTCTGTTGAAGCTTGCCAATCTCCCTCGTAAACCTTCTGTGCCAAATATCCCCAAAAATTTTCAATTGGTTGTGCTTGAGGCACATTTGGGGATTGGATTCTTTATCAACGTAATAGGCATACTGGCCCATCCAATTTAGAGAATCTTTAGAATAATGAGAACTTACTAAATCTGGCCAAAATAAATAGTTAAAGTCTCCATGATACTTGTGAATAAATGGAAGAAGTCGTTTTTCTAAACATTTATTAATATAGATTGATGAATTGATTGCTATAGTCTTGGAAGTGCGAAACAATGGCTCGGACATACCACGGTCAGATATGGCTATCCACAATAATAATTTTTTTGGAAATTTCTCTTTTCCTATAAAACGAACACTTTCTGGGGATTTCTTTTTGTTGTTTGTGTAGTATCCAGAATTTGCAGGCATGTTGTCCCCTGCAAAAAAAAAGTATTTTTCGTCATCGATGACTAGAAGCGATTTGTGTTAAAGAGTTGGTTTACTAATTTTCTGCCTCTTTTCTTTGCCTTTATTAGTTGTTCTATAGTGTATTTTGGAGTCTTTTCACGTTTTCTATATTTAATATTCATTTTTTTTAACTGACGACCAATTGTCGATTGATTTACACCGAATTGAATACCTATTTTTCTCTGACTGACCCCTTTTCGATTGTTGTCAAGTCTCGTTAATTCGGCTTTCTTTTCTCTAGTCCAGGATGTCGGACGATCAGGGTGCTTACTATCAGAAAACGAATGAACAGTTTTAAATCTTTTTAGGTTATCATATATTGTACTTTGAGCAAATCTTTCCTTTTCAAAATGATTTACGACTTTTTTTTTTCTTTTATACTAGTTTTATTTACAAAAAACATTTTTAGTCGCTTTCGAAAAGATTCTCGTTCAGCTGCATTTAACTTCGTTTTAAATAATTGTGTTTCAAATAATAAAGTTTATATTTTATAGAACGTTTATGCCTACGCATAAAACCACAAAAACTAATTTATATGCTCAAATAATGAAATTAGGATTTGTCCGATAACTTCAGCATCACCCGTTATTAAAAGTGTGGCAACATTTAAGTGAAATTCACTCAGCAAGTAATGCTGATAATAGGAATGAATTACTTAACTGTGACTTTGAAAAGGCAAAAAACTGTGATGAATCTAATAATTATATGTTACCTCAAAAATTTTATATCAATTATTTGGTTGAAGATACATTAAAATCCTTAAATGTTGAGTTTGGTGACACATCACATTTTGATGAAAACCAATCCTCAAATTTGACTAACAATGCCAATGATTACTGTAATGTAACTGATGATGAGCAAGGCTATTATCCTTCTTGTTCTAGTGACGATTTAGAGGCTGAGGATGAGGTTACTTTGAAAGAACTGCTTGTTTGCTGGTCAGTCAAACACAACGTAACACATAGTGGTCTATCAGACTTACTAAAGATCTTGTCAAAACAACATCCAGATTTGCCCAAAGATAGTAGAACCACACATAGTGGTCTATCAGACTTACTAAAGATCTTGTCAAAACAACATCCAGATTTGCCCAAAGATAGTAGAACCTTATTGTAAACAAAAAGCAGTTCTGACATTATTCTCAAGCAAGACATGTATGGGCAAAAAACAGAGTTTGTTTATTTTGGTTTAAAACATCAGTTAACTAAGTTACTAGTGTTTAACAGCATTAAAAGCTGAAAATTCAATTTATTGTTTAGCATTGATAGATTGCCTTTGTATAAGAGCTCGGGATAACAGTTTTCGCCAATACGTTGCAGTGTTACACTTGGCAACAAGGTTTATAAACCGTTTGTAGTTAGCATATTTTGTGGCAACAGCAAACCAAAACGTTCAGCTATTTTTCTAGCTAGTTTTGTAGCTGAATTCAATGTTTTGAAGGAACAAGGTTTATTTATAGGTGAAAATGACTTTACCATGCATGCTAAAGGCTTTGTGTGTCATACACCGGCACGTGCTTTTGTTAAATGTATAAAAGAACATAATGGGTTTTATGGTTGTGAGCGATGCATTCAAAATGGTACTAGGGTTGATAATAGAACTTTATTTCCTGATATAAATGCATTGAAGAGGACAGATGCTTTATTTGCTTTATTCCAACAAGTTCAGCATCACAAACGAGATGCAGTATTCCCATTGTTAGAGCTTAATATTGGTCACATCTCTCAATTTCCACTAGAATATATGCATCTAGTTTGTCTTGAAGATTACACGAAGATTACTTCTGCATTGGATTCATGGAAAACGTGCTGTAAAAATAAGCACGCTAATTGCAGATATAATTTCAAATGGCTTAAAAACTTTTGCAGCTAATGTTACTGTTGAATTTGCACGTAAGCCAAGATCACTAAAGGACATTGATTGATGGAAAGCCACAGAAATTCGGTTATTTTTGAGCTACCTTGAGCCTCTTGTATTACAAAGCTATCTTACCAATAATCTGTACCAGCATTTTATATTATTGCATGCTGCAATTAGTATTTTTGCTAATCCAAATATATGTTGGACGCATGTTGATTATGCAGAGAAGTTGTTAAACTTATTTTTCATGCAAATGTCAGAATTATATGGCAGCAGTTCCATATGCTACACAATGCATAGCCTTTGTCACATTTGTGATGACGTAAGACAGTATGGTTCACTTGATGAGTACAGTGCATTTCCTTTTGGAAATGCTTTAGGTATTATGAAACGGTTGTTAAGAAGTGTTCACTGCGGCAGTTGTGTCAACGTTTGTCAGAAAGAGTTGATAGCAACATATATGTTAGTCGCAATATGAACCTGGTAGCAAGTTTGAAAAGGATACACAGCAACAGCCCTACGTTAGGATACTATGGAAAGCAATATCTAAAGGTTGAATATGCTAGTTTCTCATATTTTTCTGCAAATTCTAACAACTGTGCTTTCTTGATAATGGAAAAGTTGTCCTTATTGAAAATGTTATTGATGCTGACGATGTTATGATAATTACAGGTGACTAAAAGAAAATTTCTACACTTTGCTTTTCCTATAACTTCTATTCTGAAAAAATGCCTATTATTACCTAGAGAAAATTATTTTGTTAGTTTTGCTATACTTCATTGGGGCCACTAAACGTACTTGAAATGTTAGGACGCTATTCTAATATTATATATTTTATTATTTTATAGAACGAGATAAAAATTTATTCAATAAAGTAGATTTTGCTTTCTGGTTGAGTTTAAGTTTACAGTAGTTTTTTTTATCTTAAAAAGCAAATTTATACAATTCACTGTAAATTTACTGCAATATGCAAGTTAACAAACTCTTTTTTTATACAAAAATGAATATGAAATTAAATAGTACCGATTAATTTTTATTTTTTTTAGTGTTGCATCTCAGCGTAGTTAAGAAGAGATCCCAACGAAAAGCGTTTCTTAAGCTTTGTCTAAAATTTACGTTTTTAAACTATTAATGTTATATACTTTTTAAAAGTAGATTATATGCTTTTTATATATAAGTATTTATTTTTTGTAAATCTTTTTTCAATCCAAGAATCAAAAAAAATAAAATCACTTAAATATCTAACATGGAAGGGCAGCATAAAACAGTTCAAATAAATGTTTTAAGTATTTTCAATCTGAAAATGTCTCTTTCATTCAAGAGTATATAGTCTCCTTGTTTCTAGCATTAAAATATTTGATAAATCACCTCATAATTCACCTTTCCATATACCGTGAAAATATTTAAAACTCTTGCCCCATTGTAATTAGCTAAAACTTGAAACTCGTAGAAATTAAAATCACCAAACATTTAAAAACAAAATAAAACAATGAGTTTCATGAAAAAAAATGAACCAATAAAAATGCACCCAAAAAAGACAGAACCTAAATAGTTTTGTTTTTTTCGCCTCTTTCTTTACTTACGCTGACCACCCAAGTGTGGAACCAAATGAACTTGAAAAATTGTTTATTTAATTATATTACTTTTTTAATTTTTTTAATTTTTTTTATTTATATACACATATTGTACGGTTAAATTAAGGATGGCAACCAAGTTTAAAAATTTGATGTTGATAAATTTCTTGAGGAAAAAAAAGGTATGTGTGCCATGGACATTATCTGTTCGTCATGGCTGATCAGTGAAAGTTTGGTGTGTTGGCGAAATCACTTACGATCATCTCGTCTTTCAGCTGCAATTCGGGAAGCCACACTTACTCCTGAAAGTAACTGGAAACATCAAAAATAAGAATTCTTTATTGTTCTTATATATATATATATATATATATATATATATATATATATATATATATATATATATATATATATATATATATATATATATATATATATATATATATATATATATATATATAGCGGAAAGTGAGTATTGGTTTAAAAGAATAATTTTGAGTTTAAGTGTTTGTTATTTTGATCATGTTATTTCGTCACCGTACGAAACTACACTTAAAGTGGATCTACATTTTGAGATTTTGTGCATAAATCTTTACAATACTTAATCGAGTTTTTTTGTTTCATAAGGCATCATACACCTGATACTAATAAAACTTCAATCAAAAGTTAAATCTTTCTAATGATATAACATAAAAAAATGCAATTAACAAGTTCGCTAATGCCTATACTTTTACTAAAAAAAAAAATTATAAGTTTTAAATCAAAAGAAATTATTTATTAAGGTAATGTTAAAGTTGTTTTTCTGTAAGAAAGTAATAAAATAATTTGTAAACTTAATTTTCAAGCAATCCTTACACGCTTTCTTCTTTAAACCAATTTTAAAGTTCATCTGAAGCGAATTTTCTAACATGTTTTGCATAAATCCACTTTACGCGAAATTTCAAACCTATTTTAAATAAATCCACTTTAAGCAAACTTTTAAACATGTTATATATAAATCCACTTTAAGCGAGGTTTCAAACGTTCAAAAGTTTCGTACTTAAATAAGTCCACTTTAAGCGAAGTTTTAAATGTTTTAAATAAGTTAACTTAAAGTAACGTTTCAAACAATGTAAGTCCATTTCAAGTAAACGTTTTAAAGTTTCAAACGTAAATAAGTCTTAAATAAGTCGTAAGTAAGTCACTTTAAGTTTAAGCGAAATAAGTCGTAAATAAGTCATTTTAAATAAGTTGTAAATAAGTCACTTTAAGCGAAGTTTTAAAAGTTTTAAATAACTTCGCTTTAAGTGACGTTTTAAAGAGTTTAAGTCCATTTTAAGTGACGTTTATAACGTAAATAAGTCCTCAATAAACGAAGTATCAAAAGTTTTAAAATAAGACCGCTTTAAATAAAGCTTAAGAATGTTTCAGAAAGTATCATTGACGTCGAGAAACGCGCTTTTAATTTTGTTAAATTGAAAAAATTTAACTTCGGACAATTGTCAAAATCTCATTTTTTCAAAAGAGCTATAAGTAAAACAGTTCATTGCATCTGAACTACGGATCCGTCTATGGATCTCGTTAATAATTAAATCTGTAATTTTATCAAACTTTAGAACAGTTTTACTTTACTAATAAAAATTTTTATTACAAAATAGTAAAAAATTTGAATGAATGTTCTCCATAAAAAAAATGTACTTAAACTCGTTCATATATGATGTCAATACAATATATTTCACCGATAAAATATGGTTTTAAATCAAAGCGAAATACATGCTCTATAAACAGGAGTGCTTTTAAATTAACACGAGAGAGGGGTAATCTTAAAAAGTTGCGAAATGTCTAATAAAAGACAGTTTTTTAAAAATCCAGTTCTACAAACAAGGTTAGGTTATATACTGTATAGCCGGCTATATTCTTAAAATTACTGTTTATAAGTTAAATAATTTCTTGCGCGTATGTGGAGAATATAACATTTTCTATAAACCGTTAAAACCTGTAAATAAAAATTTATGAAAACTTAAAGTTAAAAATTAAAAAAGAATAGTTTTGGAAAAAAATAAAAAAGCTCTTATAGGTAAAAAAAAATGGCTGAGTTCATTCGCACGCACGCTCGAATAGAATATATATAGTTTTATTATAGTTTAATTAAAAGATATATATTCTAACAATTCTTAACACCGCGGATGAACATTGAATCACGATGTTCACACCTCCTTTTTTACCAATGTTGCTTACCTCTTCTCTACCTCAGAAATCTCATGGTTCTGAGCCAGAACTCTAACCACGACTGCTTGGTAGTTTATATCTTGTTCAATTAAACTTTCATTTTGAAAAAAAACAAAATTTTATGTCAATATATAAAATAACGAAAAAAAAAGACAAAACTTTGATAACTATAAACTCTTTTTAACTTATGTGCTTTTATTTAAAGGGGTTTAAATCTGAATTTTTTTTTGTTTGAAATTCTTATAAGGTCCTATAGGACTTTTTGAATAGGGCACAGTTGTGTATTAATTTAAAATATGTTTTCTTGATAATTATTTATAAATGGTAAACACAGTAAATAAATCCTTTTATGATTAATTTATGCAACTTGATTAAAATAAACGTCATTTTTTATAAAAGAAAGGAATAAAAATACAAATGAAGACATTTTAAAAGATGAAAATGTTATTGGATGGCATCACAACCCATATTAAATTAAACATAGAAGGGCTGAATGTTAGCCCTTTTTACAGAAACATACAGAAAATAATAAAAATCACATTCAAAAAAATTATTTCTCTGTCTAAAAAGTATTTTTTCTTTACATTTTTATGGTAAGAAACGTACTTTTTTTAAATATTTTTTTTTTACACTATGAAAGCCTAATTAATATTCTTATAATTGGTTTATAATAAGTGGAAGTTTACAGCTGTGGTTTGAGAAATAAGGTAAATGTTAGAAATTTTTGCTTTTTTCCTAAAATATTTTCCTTCTAAAAATGATAAACGGCTGCAGCAAGCGTCAAAAACCTGCTAAAATTAAAATAATTTTACGTTTGCAAAAGTCATGCATGATCAGAACATTTTATATCAGATATTCGTAAATTTGAAATTGTTGATAACTCATTATTATTTTCAAAAAAAAAAAGTTATGTCCTTTTTTTTGTATAAAAAAAAAAACTATTTTGCATTTATAACGTTTATGTTTTTACTCTTTTTTTTTTCAAGGTACTTAGAGTATGTTGTGTGTAATACAATTTATTTGATATTTTCTAATAAAAACTGTTGTTTTATTTATTGCACGATATTAAAAATACATCAGTTCATTAAATGCTGAAGCTAATTTGTATATTAAAACAACAGTTTTAATCATTATTATTACTATTATTATTATTATTTTATTAAACACCCTCTGTAAATGTGTTTACAAGACAAAAATACATAAAAATAGTTTAAGATATATAAAGAGAGAATAAAGTATTTCACTTGGGATGTTTCCATCAAGAGAATTTTTAAAAATTGTTCGCTGTTGCTTTGCATTCCAACATTGAATTGTCTGTACTAAAATTTGATAAGTACCTTCAGGAATTATATTTTCTGAAATAATAATTTTCACTTTCTTTTTATCCTGAATTAAGTTTTTCATATTTATTTTATGGATCTTATATAATTCCTTTATATCATCTAAAAACGAATATTTTATTGAACAATAGTTAAGCCGAGAATTGATGATTTCAAAAGTTACTTTATTATTTAATAGACGGATAAATAGGTTTATTTTATTTTGTTGTCGATATCTCCCGAACTTTAAATAGAGAGTTTATATAGTTTTTGCTATACTTAGAGATATTAAAAAATGACTTAACTGCATTTCTTCCAAGTTTATTAAGTCTTTGCATTGTTGACTCTCTATTTTCACAGAGTTCCAGACCATGCGTTAGGGTCGGAACTGCTAAAGATGTATATAACTGAATAATTGAAGATGGATGTACAAACCGGATACCAGATTGAATCAGAGTTTGCACTATTGTTTGGAAATTTGATACCCTATTGTTAATATTTGTTCTATTAAGTGAAGCAAAAATAGATTTTTGTGTATCCCCGAAAGCAACAGTTCCGTTTTGACAGCATTAAGCTTTATGCCGTTTAAGTTATTGTAAATATTACACGTTGTAATCAGCCTTTCAAGACCAGATAGAGTAGAGCTAAGAAGAATGATGTCGTCAGCATATGCAACAACACCTGTAAAGTTTCCATGTATAGAAGTACCCACAACGTTATCATTTTTTATAGTTTCGAGTAACTTTTCAGTGTTTATGTTATATAGGTAGGGGGACAGAATGGATCCTTGTCTCACTCCTTGCTTAAGAGCAAATGAAACTGATTTGTTACCTAGGTAAGATACAGTAGCACTACTTTTGTGGTAAAAAGAAGATATAGTGTTAACTATTTGGAGAGGTAAGTTTTTATCAAAGTAAAGTTTATCAAAGAGAATGTCCCAGTTGCAGCTGTCAAAAGCTTTTTCAGCATCTAAAGAACATAAATATATAGGCGAATTATTGTTGTTGTAATGCTTAATTGTTTCGCATAAAAGTTTCGCAACTCCGACTGAGCCCCCACTCTCCACATTGACGTGTCGAAAATTTTTCTATGCAAAGGAAGAGGGGGGAGGGAAGAGGGAAATGTCGATACTAAGAGTAGTCTTTTTTTGAGAAAACACAAATAAAAAAATATCAACCGAAATGATGCGAGAGGGAGACTATATGGATTTGTTCCTAACATAGCTAGTTACATTTTGAATCGCATACGGCTGACCTAGGCCAACAAAACTCTCAACATTAATCCAACGAAACCCAATTTAAAAATCTTCAGCTTAAAAAATCCGTCTATATATTTCTCGAGTGTTCTCCTTATGAATACTGAAATCTTATTACAAATTAATTAATTTTTTTATCTTCTTTAAATGGAGAAGATTTATTGCGGAAAATACGATTACGATCATTGAAGAGGCTTCCGGAAATACGGTCGTTCTTTCAAAACAAAAAGATAAAAATTTTGAAGATAGAAAATCGAAAAAACTATAGGTAAAAAAAAAAAAAAAAAATAGAGAAAGTAAAGAAAAGCAATAAAAGCAAAAAAATAAAAAAATAAAAGTAGGCGTTTACTTAATATATGTTTTTTTTTAAAGATATTTTTATAATAATTTTAATAATAATTAGTATGCACTAATATTTGATAAATAACCTTGAAATTTATTTTCAGTATATATGGAATTGATCGATAACTTATCGTTTGTTTGTTATTTTACATGACTTACGAACGGTATTATTAACTGACAATAGCGTCAAAATATTTTATAAAAAATTTTTAATTCTAAAAGGAAAAAACACTGCATTAGCGTCATTTTTAAAATTGAAAAAAACACGTCGTCGGTTTCTAAAGTTTGCTAAAAATATATTGGCCGTTATCTAAATCTATACTCATGAGATCACCTGGCCCTGTTTGATGGCGTTAAATTTCTAAAGCTTCATTTACTTATCTTTATTTATTTATTGTGAGTCAAAGCCATAAATTGTGTTTTATACCAGCTTTTCAACTCTGTTTTTTCTGATAATGGGAAGCATTACAAATATAAATAAAATAATATTCATATTGGATTTCAGTATTTTCATCTCTTGGTTTTGTTTTATTTCGGTTTTATCAAAAATATAACACCCTGTCAGTACAGTTTTTGTAAAACCTAATAATCTTGCGATATCAGTATAAAAAAAAACTGCCGTTCTGACAGTTTCGTACAGTATAAATAAAATTCAACTATTAAGGAAATTTTTGCTGCAGTTGCAATACGCAACTGTACCAAATTATTCAAGTTTTGAAAGAGTAACTTTTATGTATCTTTACCGTTAATTTAGCCTCATTTGTAATAAATTTTCAATAATGAGGTTTGCGATTATTTCTAATAATGATTATGCTAAACGAATTTGACCTTAATAAATAATAATGTATATTATTTTTTTCATTATAAAAACAATTACTTTGCGATTTGCTTTTTAAAAATTTAGTTTTTAAATGCACAATTATGAACATATGTAGGGGAGATTATGGCAAAGTGGGACACGTAAATTTTATTTTAGGGTAATTACAATATCTTTTTTATTTGATGTATAAACTGAACCAAACAAGTCTTTACGAAAAAACGTTCTTTTTAGGCACCAATTCAATCCCCTTAGGTTTCCAGCCAATTATAACCAAGTATTTAATTTTTGCTTTTAGAGAAATAATGCCATTGTGAAAAGAAGTGGGAAAAATAAATTTTAAGCAACATTTTAACACAAATTATTAAATTGAAACTGATAAAACTATAAAATCATCTAATCGACATAAAAATGTTCCAGAGCTTTCACCAATCGAATTAATCGATTGGCGACGGGAAGAATCGGGGAATAAATATTTTTTTTTTACTGTCCCACTTCACCCCGATGTAAACACTTTTTTAAGGTACATTTCAAAAAAAGGGCTTAAAGCGCACACAGGAAAACAAAGCCATTTCTGCTAAATAGAGGGGTGTTTAATTGTTTACATTAAATGACAGTATTTAGGGATTACTCCTAATTAAAAATTTTCTAGCTGTCCAACTTCTCCTGCGTCTTACTTATCCTCACTCTACCGTATAAAAATTGAAAGTTTCCGTTCATTATTGATTTTAACGAACTATTGATCTATATTTAAAGAAATAAAATAGAACTTTGGCTGCACCGTTTTCGCCCTAAAGTGATATTTTAAATTGAGCAAAGCATATTTGTTCAAAACAACGTCCGCTCATCATTTTTAGAATGAACAGTAATTTTCGGACGTCTGTATAAAAATACTCAAATAATAATGTTTTCTGGCAAGTTTAAGGAAGCACACTAAATTAAAAATAAAGTTTATTAACCTTCTAAAATGATATTGCTTTTATACACGTTGATTACGCAGAAAAATATTTCAAGTAAAAAAAGCAAAAATCCATAATGGCGAAAAAAATACTTAAAAAATATCTTTTTAGACTAAATTTCGCCGTAAAACTAAACAATAATACTTTGTATAAAACATACTACTTAAGAAAGAAATACTTTGCATAAAACCTACTAATTTCTTTGAAAATTAAAAAGAAAGGTTTGTTCCGAAAGTTTCCTTTTCGTCGAAAAAAACAACTTAAATTTAGTATTTATTTGTTAAATAAAAAATTCTATGAAAAAAATATTTTTTCCTTAAAAATTAAATTAAACTTTCTAAATGCAATAAAACTGAAAAAGTCTTATAAGCACGTATACTACAAAGTTCTGATCAAATTTATGTGAAATTTTAAATATGCATACTTTACTATTTAAATTTTTTATAAATAGGATAAAAATGAAAAACAAAATTGTTGATACATTTTTGTATGTAACCGTCCGATTGTGCACCCCAAACGGGCACATCTAGTTTTAGTTTCGGGATTAAAACCAGTATAGATACATGTTTCTCATGATCCAGGATTATACCATAAACACGATAATTTTACGGCAGTTTAACTCGAATTTAATAATTTTAAGTTCACAACAAGAGGTAATTCACTGTTATTCAGTGTGGTAGCCCTTTAATCAAGTGAGTAGACAATATCAGTTAATGAATGAATTAGATTTTTTTAAACAGGACTATTGGCAAAAATTGGGTGCCGGTTTACACTCTCAAACAACTGAAGACATTCATAATTGGTGTAGCTAGCTTTTTAACTCTTTTTTCGAAACAAAAAAAACTGAAAATGACAAAAAAATTAAAAATCTGAAGACAGAAATAAATAAGCAGTTGAGTCAAGCAAGTCTATCAGTGACTGGTCGCTTATTGTCAAACAGGGTATACAAAAAAAGAAGCCTACAGAGCAGCTGATGGTAAAAAATGTAGCTATTAATGAGTTAGACGAAAGAAAAAGAAGAGCAAAAAATGTCATTATTTATGGAGTGACGGAATCAACTAAAGAAAGCATAGAGCATAGAAATGAAATCAAAAGTAGAAGAGTCAAAAGTAAATGAGATTTTTAGCTCATAAATTTAGAGAATGTATTACCAAAATTTGTTAGACGACTGAGATCTAAACTAATAAACCAGGTCCAATTCTTGTTGAATTAGCTGAGTATATTCTTCGCAACACAATATTAGCAACAGCTAAAAAAATTGACAAGTAATGTCGCACATAAAGATATTTATCTTAGTCCAGATTCGACTGAGGCTCAGTGACTCCAAGATTTCAACCTCAGAACTGAAAGAAATAAAATGAATCAAGCAAAACCGGAAAATGATCCCTTTTGGTATGGGTTTTAAGTAGTAATTGAACAATACAAACCAAATGTAATTTCTGTGACTGAGACATGGTTTAAAAGTGATTCAGTTGTGAGCATTGAAGGTTAACATCTGTACAGAAAATACAGATCAGGCGGACGAAAAGGCGGTGGTTTTTGTTTATATATAGACAACTCATCAGACTCATATGAACTAAATGATACTGTTCTAATTCCCTGTAAACTAGAACAAGTGTGAGCAGTTGTTTATATTGATAATTACAAGTATTTACTTGGATGTACCTACAGGCCAAATGATTTTTTGAATATAGCAGAATTTGATGTGGTTTTTGGCCTGGCACGCAAATATATAGACAAAAATAAGTTCAAAGACTTACTTATCATGGGCGACTTCAATTTCCCATCGATCAACTGGTCAAATGGCTGTGTTGATGCAATTTCAAATGAGAATGGAACTGAATATGAATTTATAGATGTTTTAAATGATAATTTTTTTTATCAGCGTATTAACATACCAACTTTCCAGCTGTCATATGAACAACTTGGGAGTACCTTAGATTTAATCTTTACAACTCAGTCAGCCAGTGTTAACGAAATAGATTCAAAATTTGTTCTGGGAAATATAACCAGAGGCCATCTTTCAATATGTTTCAGTTTCATTTTGTCTGATAAAGCAATCCGTGACAATAAAAGTAAGCAAACATTTATGTTTGCTAATTCCAATTTTGAACTAATATCTGATCTTGTTTCAAATGTTGACTGGATAAAATGCTTCAGTAACAAAAATGTACAAGAAATGTTAGATGAGCTGATTTTTTATACTGAGGTGGCATGTAAACTTTTCACTCCAATTAAAAAGACATTCAACTCTTTAAAAATTAGACAAGCCTGGGTTAATGCTAGGTTAAAGTTTCTTATTAGAAGCAAACAAATTTTAAGATATAAAAACTGCTCTTGTAAATGGAATGACCCCGTTTTGAAATCTAAAAACAAAGTAATTTGCAAAAATCTAGCAGACGATATTAAAAAAGTGAGACAAAACTTTGAGAGTAATCTGGTAAAAAAAGCCATCAAGAATCCAAAGCTTCTCTACAGCTACATGAACAATCAACAAGCAGTCAAAGATACATTAAAAGCATTAAAGGGAGAAAATGGTATAACCACTCAATATTCAAAAGATATTGTTGATATCTTAAACAAAAATTTTCAAGCTGCATTTGTGAAAGAAGATGATGGTCCACTGCCTTCTTTTGATTTAAGAACTACTAAAACATTCTTTATGACAAATGAAGATTTTACATATGAAGATTTCTATTTAAGATTAAAAAACTTAAAAGATAACAAATCAAGTGGTGTTGATAATTTACATTCAGCTATTTTAAAGAATTGTGCATCAGCCTTTGCTATTCCACTTACGTATATTTTTAAAGAATTGTTTAAAACCAGCCAACTGCCAGCGCAATTTAGATCAGCAAATATCACTCCTCTGTACAAAAAAGGCCAAAAAACCTTAGCAGGAAACTACCGATCGGTATCACTCACCTCAAGTGCTGTGAAATAATGTAAGGTATAATCAGATTTAAACTTGAAACTTTTCTATATATAAGTTCAAACAAATAGTCAAGGATCAGCACGGTTTTGTTAAAAATAAATCATGCTTAACGAATCTACGTGAAACACTTGATTTTATTTCAACCGCATTAGAGAATGGCAAACTTGCTGATGCTTTTTTTTAGGATTTTGCCAGGGTATTTGACAGAGTGCCACATAAAAGATTGTTGCTTGAACTTACAGCTTATGGAATATCTGGTCTGATCATACAATAGATTGAAGCATTTTTAAAAGAAAGAAAACAAAGAGTTGTGATAGGCAAAAATGTATCCTCTTGGAAAAAAAACTCAGAAATTACCAGTTGTGTGCCACAAGGGTTAGTAATTGGACCACTCTTGTTTATACTATTTGTAAATGATTTGCCTGAAACTCTAAAAAATCTAACCAACCTGTATGCAGATGACACCAAAATTTTGAATAAAATGCTTTCCAGTGCATCAACTCTTTCTTTGCAATCAGATCTTGATTTAGCTTTTAAGTGGACTCAAGACTGGCTTGTGAAATTTAATATTTCAAAATGTATGGTCATGCACTTTGGCCAAAATAACAAAAAATGACCCCTTTATATCAATGAACAAAAGTTAAACATAACAGAATCGGAAAGTGATCTTGGAGTAATCTTCTCAAGCAATCTAAAATGGAAAAATCATGTTATAAAATGCGTAGACAAAGCCAACCAAATGTTGGATCGGATTATAAAATGCTTCGTTTGCTTAGATATTAGACTGCTGAGAATACTTTATGTTTCTTTTGTGCGGCCACTGTTAGAGTTTGCAGTACAAGTTTAGTCAGCTGTTCGAAAGATAAAAATTGAGTTATTAGAAAGAGTCCAACATTGTGCAACTCGAATAATACGATCACTTAAAATTATTAACTATGAATATTGTCTAAAAGCTCTCGACTTGACTACCTTGACAAAAAGGAGGCAACAAGGAGATATGGTTCAACTTTTTAAATTCTTCAACGGTTTTAACGATTTGAAAAAATTAGTATTAAACAAACTCAAACGAGAGGTCACAGCTTTAAATATGTGAAAGAAATAACTAAGCAAGTCTGTCGTGAAAACTTTTTATTTAATAGATCGGCTAATTTGTTGAATAGCTTGCCAAGCGAGTTGGTTAAAGCACAATCAGTTTTAAAGCAGGTCTTGATTGCTGGATGAGCAGCAATCAAGCAAATCGGCTGTCATATTGTATTAATACCACACTCACTGACTCACACCAGTTACAGCAATTCCTAATACTAATACTAATACTTTATTGCATAATTATAACCACTATATTCCATAATTAAAATCACTTTATTTCATAATTAAAACCACTTTATTGCAAAATTAAAACCATTTTATAACAAGATTATAAATACTTTATTCAATAAAACAAATAAATTATGAAAAATTATAAAAAAACATTTTCTACAAACTTTTTCAAGTTCAATATTTATTTTTAAATGAAAGAATTTCTTGACAACGCCAACAATAAATATTGCGTAAGATGCTCGTAAAAATTAGCAAAACTACCTGATCGAGTGTCTAGTAGATAGCAACGCGCTCTTTTATCGTGTTTCTTGTTTTTGCCAATGGTTTCATTCTCTTATAAATTGTTTTTATTTCACCAAAAGCTTCCTCTATGGAGAATAGACAGGTAAAAACTTGAATAAAATCCGATTTTCATTTAATAATTTCAACACATCTCTGCTGTGATGAAATTTACAACTATTCATAATAAGAACGTGATTTGGATTGCTTCTGAAATATAGAATAAGATTTTGTGTAATAAAATTTTTGAATTTTTATGAATTATAAGCGCCATCACTTAACTCATAAGAAACTTTACTGCCTGGGACAGTAACATATGCTTTTTGATTTACCAAAGAATATCCATAATTAGTAGTGGTTTGCAGGTTAAAACCTGTTTCATCTAAAAATACTAATTGGTTATAATTATGGTTTGATAATTCGTTCTGGCGTTTAAAATTCTCGGAGAATTTCTTTCAATTGGTACTTTAGTTAGCCTCTTTCTAGTATGTCCCCTTTTTTGTTAAATTTTATTTACATAACTTTGTTAGCGATTGATTCCAATATTATTTAAATTTTCTACAATTTCATGCTAAAGATAACTACTGTCATTATTTAAATATGCGGCCATTTCATTTTTTATTATACTGTTATCCTTAAATTTCGGCCCTTATCTGTTGAGCCATCGTTAATTTCTTCAATTTACGTACACAGCTGTAGAATAAGTTGATTAATTCTTGAATTTCTTTATTAGATTTTTCAAGATCTAAATATCTTTTAGCATTTTTAATTGTTTCGTTAGTAATTTCAATTCATATCTATCTTTCTTGTATCATACTTAGGCAATTTTTTTAAGTTTATATATTTTAAAATAAAGTGCTTTTAATTATGGAATAAAGTGGTTTTAATTATGGAATGAAGTGGTTTTAATTTTGGAATGAAGTGGTTTTAATTATGCAATGACCCTGTAACTGGAAAAAAGTAATAACTCCTAGAATAACTTTTGGTTTACTCTCATTATTACTAGACTGAGTATTTTTCATTATATGAATTAAGTGGCGACAAAGATTTTTTATTTGGTTGAATATGACACCTAAAATTCTTAGCAATTGTTTATTTTACCATTTGGAAGATTAAACGCATAGTTACTAATTTTAAGTTCTTTTTATGCTGTTCCAGAATTCCATTATATATTTATTGAAACTACGACATAATTCATATAAAAAAGAACCTAAAGCTTAAACCTTTTTCTGTAACAACACGAAAGTTTTAGTTTAAAAACATTTTTTAAACCAAAACCCATTCTATCCTGATAATTAGAAACAGGGCTGCCGAACGCCGTCACGCCGACTGGGACAGCAACCCTGATTGCGCCATGTATTTATCAATGTTTTCCTATATTATTGATGAAGGACTATTTTTTTTTTTAGATACCTTCTTTTTATTTGGTGCCCCTTTAATATCTGCCGCCCGAACCAAACTTTCTCTTTCGCTTCCCTTCCTCTCGGGGGCCCTGATTAAAAAACAGTTTTAGTTTTATTCTTTTATCATCTTGGCGCAAACTACGACCTGATGCAAACAATAGTTGTGAAGATAAAAAAGATGCAACTAACGGCGCTGATCTTTTTTTCTTTTTAATACTATCTGAAGTATCAATATTTACTTTGGGTCTGCCAAAAGAGCAGAGTTATTTTCATCAATAGAAGAAGTTAGGAGTATCATTTCATTTTATAGCCATTGATTGTTATTCCTTTCAAAAATTTTAAAAATTTTGAATATATGCTACCTTTTCCAAAGATTTACAATTTAAAATAGGGATACCATTTACATTTGCATTTAAAATACTAGGATCAGCTGACTTTGATTTTTTTTTGTATTGTATATAAATAAATATCAATTTATTTCAACAGCGAAATATTTCAGCTATAAAATGATAAATAATAATAAAATTTTTGAAAATATTTTTGTTTTTTCCACCATCTGACTCACTGTGCTACGCCTTTAAATATGCAAATTTATTCATCCACGACTTTACGCTATGATACCAGTTTATAACATTAAAAGAATTTTTAATGTTATAAATTGGTATCACACTATAAAAAGAATTTTCAATATTATATTTTTTTATTATGAAAATATTTTTTTGTAGGTTTATTATTTGCGCGCGCACACAAATAAGGACTCAAAGTCAGAGTTGATAACGCCTCCCGGCGGCAAAGTAACTTTCTTCCAAAAAACTTTTTTTGGAGGCGAGAACCACTGGGGGCCGCCGTCAGAAGATAATTCAGAGGCAAGTTGGTTTAGAGACCACCTTCAGTGGCTTCTGCCTCCCGATTGGCAGCAGCTGCCAGAACTTTTTTTTGGAGGCAGAATGTTTTGAAGGCCGCCGTCAATCAAAAGGCGAAAGTCACTGGGGGCTGCCAGTTGATTTTTAAAAGTGATAAAGAGTTTGTTAAAACAATCGATAGCAAGTGGAAAAACAGCTTGGTTGTCGTTTGAGGCTGTTGTAAAAAACTCTCTTGGAAATAAAAAAGAAGAAAACTCTGCTGTTTAATTGTTAGAAAGTTGAAAGCCTTTTGTGCTCTTCGATGCAAAATAAGTATAAAACTTCGTTTTATAAATAGACATCGTAAACAGTTTCTTGGTCAAGATGATTTTTTAAAGGAGAGCGTTTCCACCAAGGTCTTAAGAAAATGGATGATCGTTATCAAGGACGTTTGGAAAAACACATGATGGCAGACTACTGTCTAACATTACTGTCCAACTTTCTTTTGTCAACTTGCATCAAGCAAGTTGAAAAAAGAAAGAGCTACAAGCAAAAGTTTCTTTACAATTGAATATTTATGAGTAAACGATTTGTTTGAAATCCTTTTCAAAATTAAAACTTACGTTACTTTTTTATAAGTTTATAAAAGGTTTGCCTTTGATTGGATAATGTTTATGCTATAATTTGTTTATTTTAAACGTGTTATTGACTTTTTTATCATCTTTTATTTTTACAAAAAATAAAATCTTTCAAAATATACCCTAGAATTTCCAAATAAGTTTCAATTCAGAAATACTTTGGAAAAAATGTGCTAACTACCTAAAATTTGCAAAAATAAAAAAAATTCTATGCAAAAAGTCTGATGTCAGATTTGAATTCAGCGTATCAAAATTAGGTAAGAACAAATGTCAAAATTAATGCAATAGATTTTTTGTTTGCCTGTGTTATTTCATAACAAAAGTTTTAAAACAAGATTTAGAACTTGGGTTTTCTCTTATACTCTATTTCAAAACAAGTGACATTAAATGGAATCTTTTTTTTTATTGCTTGTATTATAATATAATTCAAGCTTGTTGGAAGAAAAATATTATTTTGTCAATTTAAAACTTAAGATAGTAAATGAAAACTTTTTTTGATACTCTCCAATTAGATACTTTAGACTTGATAAGTTTTTTCACCATCCTGACAATACTATACAATTTAGAAAACGATAAAAAATGACGTTCTTCAAGAAAAAAATAGTAAAAAAGTAGTTGTTAATGACCTCAAACACCACAACACTGTGATTGTTTTCATTGCGGGTTTTTTAATTATAACTTGTTAAGGACTAAATGTTTTTTTATTAATCAAGGACTTGCTTTGTCATTATTTTTGAATGTTTCAGTTAGGAATGTTAATGCAAGTTGAATATAGTTATTTAGCTATCAGCAGAGTTTATAAAAGCAGAAAAATTCTCGACTACATTTTTTTTTCGCAGCCATCGGCGTCCGCCTCCCCATAATACGAAAATCTTGAAAATTGTTTTATAATATTAATTGCCAAATTTCGACCATTTTAACAAAATTATAACTTTGTCAGAGATTGGTTTTTTTCAAAAGCTATGGAATAAAATATTTTAGTACGGCAAATTTTTAAAATTTTAAAATTTTTTACAACCATTTTTCATTACATTTTTTTATTACATAAACTTAAGGAAAAATCGATTTAATCATCGAAATAACTCAACTTTACTAAGTCTTCAAAGATAAGAATTAAAGTTTGGGTTGTGTTTTATATTCCAATTTTGAAACAAGTAACATTAAATAGAATCTTTTTTTATATACGATTAACTTAATAAAGAGAATTTGACTTTGTCAAGCAAATCCAAATTTTGTCTTACTACTAAAATCGCGTTTAATGTTTCATCCAAAAGCCGCGTTCTCAAATGGTTGTAGACCATTGCAAAGCTACTAAAATCTCGTTCAACTTTGACCCGAGAAAATGCAGCAGCAAAAATTACTTGAGAAATATTTTAAAGTTCCTTCCAGTTAGGATCATCACGTTTTAAATGCCAATATTCAAGAATATTATAACTTTCATTCACACCAACACGTGGCTTACTATATACAATATTTGTTATTTGCTAATGAATTCTTGTGTTTTGCATAACATCTACGCTTTGAAGTTGACCTCCTCCTGAAAGAAAAGATATCAATTATTTGTTTATCAAAAAACAAGTATTGTCTAATAGAACTGACCCAGTAGGCACAGCGACGTGACAAAAACGTGAATTTCACGTTATTTTGGCACGTGACATTTAGGTGACTTTTTGGTCCCTATGAAATGACCAATTCACGTGATTTATGGAGGTGCTTTTCACGTTACTTTTGGCACGTGATATTTAGGTGACTTTTTGGTCCCCATAAACTGTCTAAAAGACGTGCTTTTTACGTTAATTTTCATCGTCGAAGAAATGTTTAATACGTATTAAATTACATGGTTTTATTAGTCAGTATATTAGTTCTTGACATAAACATTTTGAATTTGTAATAAAAGCTGCACTTTTGTTAAAATATCCTTCTTATATCCAATAAGTGATAAGTACAAAGTCATAGATCTACAACTTTCGATCCACAAAGAGCGCACTTCAAACATAATCAAACGAATCAGTCGATATTTTCTCGTATAAGAGTACGCATCAAACTTTATCTAATGAATCAGATTTAGCTGAAAAGAAACGAATAAAATCTTAAATAATAATATGATTATTTAATAATTATCTTAAATCGCAAACTTTTACAACAAATCTTACTTGGTATTGCCAACCATTCTGGCAACAAGATTTTCTAGTTGTTTTCTTTTATCTAAATCATTAAATAATTTCAAGATAACAATACTACCCAGCCAGCCAACACATAAGGGTACCTTAAGGGACCCATGCGGGCTTCGATACGGGACCCATATGGGCAACCCGTTGCTACCCCAGCGGGAGATGCAAACGGGTTCCACACGGGTCCCATACGGGCTTCCCGCTGGGAAAACCATACGGTTCCCGTATCCAGCCCATTTAATTAGTCCATATGGTTACGACTAGGAAATTTTGTATACAGCCCAAAAGGAGCCAGCAAGTATCATAAGCGTGATACTTTTTCATTTAACCTCTGCCATAAAGTCAATCAGGAAGAAGTCATAAAGAACAAGAAACGTAGAAAAAAACTACAAAATATAACTTAAACCAATTATTTTTTTTAAAAAATCACTAATAATATTAAACAAATTTGTCCAAATTTTCTGAAGGTGTTACATAAACAGCATCGAGTTCAGTCGAGTTAACGTTAATAGCAAATTTAGTAGATCTACGACTGTTGCTTCCACGATCCCGTGAGTTGGCAAACCATGTTGAAAGTTCAGCTTCGATTTCCTTTTGAGTGCAACTTTTTGTGCTAGGATTTAATTTAACGGCACCTATTTATGAAACAGAAAAGTATTATTAAAATACACACACACAAATATATATATATATATATATATATATATATATATATATATATATATATATATATATATATATATATATATATATATATATATATATATATATATATCAGCTCTACAAATATTATTATATAAACTAAATTTATACTCACTACAAAGAACTAAATGAAGTGCATTTGTTTTAAAAGCGTGTTTTTCTTTTTGCCCTGTCAAATTGAAGCTGCGAGCAAGAAGGCTGTCTAGCAGCATGGGCATTGATCTCATTATAAAATTCCTTAGATTTTCTCCACCAATATCAGCAATATGTTTAGCCTAAAAAAAGTTTGATGCAAGTTATGGTGCAGAGATATAAAAAAATAAAATAAAAATATGAAAGTTTGTTCAGAACTGCAATTAATTATTAAAATAAACTGTATTTAAATAAAAAATTAAAAAAGAAATTTTAAAAGTAATAATTTTTACAACTATTTTCTTTACTCCTGGATTTTCCAGCTTCTGTGTTAAAATTTCTATTTCTTCCATTGACTTAGCTGGCAGTGGAATACCTTCTGGAAGATCTGAAGATATATGATCATTCAAATCTAGTTTGCGGCGGATAGATTGAATTTGTGCTGTATGCATTGCTTGAGTCTTTTTCATATCTTCCTGATTGCTAATTACAGTTGCTAATAAATTAGCAATCATCTGTAGACTTACACTCACCTAAATAGAAAAAGTCTGTATTAAACATAAAAACATTTAAAAAGAAAATTTCGGATTTAAAACACTGGTAATAAAATTTAAGACTATTATCGAATTGTTATTAAAAACTACATCATATACTTTTTATTTTTTTTTAATTTTACATAATCATTGTTTTACATATATATTTATATACACTTACTTCTGCCGATTATAGTAAGCAATATGCGATAAAAAATGTAACATTTCTTTAAGTGTGTTTTAATAGAAAAAGAAAAGGGAAAAGGAGAAAAAAAAATTAAAATAAATTGATTCCTGCCCTAACCCAATCCCTTCTCCCTAATCAGTCGATGTATGCAGTGAAGCCCACGCCTATTCCTAAATCAGTGTGACATAGCGCTAACCAAAGTACGCAGTACAACAATAATTTTGAATAATTATATATAATTATTATTTATAGTAAAATATGGAGTCATTTATTTAAGTTTACATTATATCATATGACTTGCCTAATACCTGCTAATAATTTATTATTATTTGTTGGACAGGTGGTGATTTGTTGAAAAGGTGATGATTTGTTTTGAACAGGGGCAGAGTCCATCAATATGCTTTTCAATTGGGAATATTTTGATGCTGAATTGTTAGATCTACAAGAAAAATTTTGAGCTCAATAACAAACCAATGGTATAAATTTAAACAAGTTAACAATAAATAAAAACATACATATTAATATGTACCAAATATATTATAAGTGGTATAACACTCACATATGTACTGGTAATAAACTGAAAATAACAGATTTTATAACTGGATATTTTTTATTTTTAAAAATTATTTTCTGCTCATTATCAGCAAATATTCCAGTGTTATAACAGCTTTTTGCAGATTTTTGAAAACCAGTTTTTGAATACTGTTTGTAGTAGACTTGCTTGTTTTTACTTTATAAACACTTATACTTAAAGAACTTGAGAAAAAAAAACTGATTATCTGGTATATCTGGCAAAAATATATGGTACACCTCATTACATTGAATACAGCCATTTATTAGATAATTGTATCACTACTTCTCTATTTCGAAGTCTAGTCTTGCTGCTGGTAAACCATCAGAATCACATTTGCTCAACTCAATATCACTTCCATAACTGTAAAAGAAGTATAATTACGTTGTAGTATAATGGGGTTAATATATATACATGATTTGGTATTGGTTAATAGTAAATAAATAGAAAATGAAAAAAAAAAAAAAAGAATATAACGTATACTACTAAGAATAAGTAAAACCTTTTACATAACCAGTAGACTAAAACAAAATCCCCAAAAAAGTTATTACTTAGTGATACAAACAGGATGTTACTTACAGATTCAGTAAATTCTGAGGCTTTTTGTGAATGAAAGGCGGAGCAGGTTTGTCCACTTGAGTAACACATATTGCATCGTTTTTTCTTTTTTTGTGCCAAGTTTTCTTTTTGCTTTATAAAATCAACAAACTATTAGAATAGTTAACACTATCATTTTTATTTTACACTGCCATTTTAATAGTTACACTGCCATTTTTATGCCTTGTCAAGAATACAGTAACAATAATAGATAAAAAATAAGTAAATAACCAATTCTTTATAAAACTAGATAACACCTTGGTAAAATCTGATCATAATCTTCTTCTTCATTCTCAGAGGAACTAATCATTTTACATCTAAACAGTTTTGTAAATTATAAATATATAAATGCATACGTGGATATTTCAAAATTTATTAAATTATTAAATTCCATAATTAAAGTTACCTTTTAACACGTTTTAATGCATTTTCTTCTGACGTATCAAGGTTGGAGGTGTCCTCTGCTCTTTTTGCTTTTGAACGTGCTTCAGTAAGACTGTCTATAAATAAATTAAAAAGGAATACATAAAAAACGTTATTGTATTAAACAGAGGTATTTTTTGCACTGAAACATAAATAGAATACGATTATAAAAGCATAACACTAATTTTACCAGCAATTCCAAGAATTCTAGCAGTAAATAAAGGCCAATGCACATCTGGATCCATTAAATTATTTTTAGCCTTTGCAATACCTGTCAAATTAAAATTTTTTCCATTTGGCCAATAGACTTCAACAGATATTTTATTTTTAATACTGGATGAAAGTGAACTGATTTCAACTCCACTTATCCAAGTTAGTGGCACATAATCTGTTGTATTAGTTTCATTGAATAAAACTATTGCATACATAATTACACTGTAATTGTAATACAAATACTGTATCACAAAAATAAAATTTTAAATATATATATATATATATATATATATATGTATTTATGTATGTATGTATGTATGTGTATATATATATATATATATATATATATATATATATATATATATATATATATTCAGCCTTTGAAATTTAGGTCGGCGTTTGGAAGTGCTGACCCAAAAGTCAACCTATCTTTGTTTTATGACCACATACAACAGCGAACCTGAATCCTTTAAAGTGTCTGCATGCAAAAATAAATATACGTAAAAGATATATAATATTAGTTCAATAATATTATATTATAATGATGTAATAAAATATATATAATATTAGTTCCTAATTAATTTATTGTAATTCATAGATAATATGCATATTTATTAGTAAATTCACAAATTTGCTATATTCTTAAAATTCTTAGTTGCTACATTCTTAAAAATTTTATATTCATAATAAATATTGTCAATAAGTTTTTTTAATCAAATAACCATTACCCCTTTCGCAACAATAAGAAAAAAATCCAAATAATTTTTTTATTATAGATCCCTTCTTATGTGCAGCTGTATGCTTTTGGGTAACCCTTCACCACTGTGAATAGCCTCTTATGTTTTATCTGATTTGAGTATTTTTTTCATTACACAAAATAAGTACTTATTAAATATGGATATGAGTATATTATGTTTCTCATAAACTATTTATAATAAATCATAATCAAAAAGTATCAATTAACATAATAATCATAAAATTAGTTAATTGCAAAACTAATAATGAAAAAGTTATAACTTCAAAAAGTAAATATTTTATAATGCATAATACAAAATAGTAAAGTAATTGTATTTTTTGCAGCAAGTTATTTGATAAACTAGAAAAAATGTATTTGTGGAATAACTATAAAGCCGTTTTTAAATGGTAGTTTAAAATACTTAATATTTAGTTCTTTTATAAAAAATGTTGTATTAAATGACACATTTTCCACATAATATATGGACAAGCTTGTTGAATCAAGAGGATCCGTAAAAAATGCTTGCTTACGCTGAAACTCTTGGCAGACAACAAAAGCATTAGCCTCTGAGCAGATTACATCAGTTAATATGTTTTTGACTAAAATAACTTTATCATTAACACCAAAGCAATTGTCAGCAGTTGCAAGAGAAACTAGAAACTGTGGTCCAAAATATTGCTTGTATTGAATGTAGTGACGAAATGGCAATGGTAGTGGACCTAGCAAGTGTTTTTGTCGAAATTTAGACGGTATACTGGTGCACAATTTTGATTGTTGCAAATGACCTTCCAAAATCCGTCGCACAATTTGCGAGCAAGGTGATTTAGGTCGACGGACTAACTTTTTTAGTCTTCCCAAATAGCTTTCAAAAGGAAAACAAGAAACATTATGTAACACGCCAAATTGCCTAGCATCATCTGGTAAGTGTATCAACGAATGAATATTGTAAACACACTGATCTTTTCCAAACAATAAGCAAAAATTATATACAAAATACTTTAATAAGTTTTCTACATAAACAAAGTAGTGGTTGTTACACAATAATGGAGTCATAAGAATGCGAATAGCTACAGAGAGACACAAAAAATTGGAATATACAGAATCAGAAAGAACACCTTTTAAAACAACAGGGCCAGTATATAACAAAAACTGTCTAAATTCTGTAGCTTTCCATTGCTTGAACTCTAAAAGAGATCGAGGTCTTCGTGAAAACTCTCTAGGAATGTAAGCTCCTAGAATAGCAAGTTTTTCAGATATAGCATCAATTGTTGATCTTGATAACTTATGTTCAGATCTTCCATAGACTAATTGATTAATATACCTACGAACTGTTCCTAAAAATACTGAGTGCATGCTATCAATTGGAAAGCCACTAACTAAACCAATATTTAATTCCTCAAGAGGTGATATATGTGTACCATCATGATGATTTTTATCTGTTTTGTTTTTAAAACTGATGTCTGATCTCAGAGGTGCAGCTAGATTGGGCATAATAACTTTGCCATACCATTCACCTGTTTGAAAGCAGCGTTCACAAGAATTATATGCATTATGTGGTTTAATGCACTTTACAAATGCTCTTGCAGGTGCATCACAAACAAAAGCCTCCAACTTTAATAAATAGTGCTTCCCAGTTGCAACACAAACAAAACCTGTTTGTTCTAACATTTTTATTTCAGCAACAAAGTCTTTTTAATTAATCCGGTAATGAGTTAGGCTTGGTTTTACCAAAATATAGTGCAAGTGGAAAAGGATACCAATCTGCATCTCGAACAGAGCAAAGAATTGGCCACAAACTGGCAGTTGAGCTATTAAATATTGGCACTCCATCTATATTTATATGCAGATGTAATTTATTAATTTCAGATTTAATAGGATACTTTTCCATTAAAACAGAAAGCCAGTGTTTCACCCCAAAATAGAAATATTCTCCACATGCAATATTTTTTATTCTGATGTTTCTTTCAGTTTGCAACAAACTTCTAGCATCCTTGGGCAAATTAGGATGTGATGGGCTTAATAATAAAAGCAAATCTATACATACATTATGTGAAATGTTAAATTTTAAAGCCCATATTCGCAAGTGATCTTGAAGACAATCAGTATTGACATTGTAATCTACAATATCATCTTCATCATGACTTACTAAGCTAGGTGTTCTATCTTGGTAATCACCAAATTCACCATTATGACTAAAATCAATTAATTTACTATCTGCATCATATAAGCATATTTCAGTGTGTGCTGAAACTTCATTGCAGCTTATAAGCTTATTGTCAAGAGGCATAACTTTATTATTATTTGGATAACTGTGTTCATTTTTATCAATACCATTATCACTCCAGCTACAAATTTCAGAATAATCATCAACTTCGTCACCAATTTCATTAATACAGACAGAATTGTTCTTAGAACTAGCATTAAAAAATATTCTATTAACAACAGCATTTATTTTTCGCCTTTTTGTAGAATATGAATATAAATTATTACTCATTCTGAAAATAAAGAAAAGCAGAAATATAATAAACTAAAATAATTCAAATTAATAAACCGAATTTAAATTTAAAGTAAATTAGTAAAATAATACTGTAATAGTTATGTAGACTATATATAAGACTATAAATTGTAACGCAGTAGTGCTGTAGCGGTAGAGCGCTTGCCTTGTAAGTGTGAAGTTTGGAGTTTGACTCTCACAACATCCCTGGAAATACCGCACTCAACTAAATTTCCATGCGCAGCTGCCTTGTTTGTCAAGGTTTTTTGTTTCAGATTCAAGATGGGGTACACCACAATTATTAAAAAAAAAAGTAGCCTCCTCAATTGCAGTGGGCCTTGGGCAGGTGAGTAGTAGAAAAAATATACATAGTTAATAAAAATTTAATAAAAAAATAATAATAATTACCAATAATTACTAAGAGCCTATAGTTCTTATATTATATTAAGTTCTTATATATTTCAAGGGTTAAGAAGCAACCTTTAATCTGCCAAAAATATAACTGTTTTAAACGGTTGTATTTTTAGCACTTTAAAAATTTGACTGTTTTAAACAGTTATATTTTTGACAGATTAAAGGTTGCTTCTTAACCCTCCTTAACCCCTTAAACTTTATAAAACCTTGTGTCTAATGTGTTTAAAGTGTTTAATATTTGAAACTAAAATTAAACAAGCAAATACAAATTTGTTGGGTGAAAAATGCAAATTGTTAGGTGAAATGCTAAAAATGTAATGCATCACTCAAGGTAATGAGGTGAGTTTTCAGCTTGGGGCATATCACAGCAGTCATCTTTGTCAGCAACTGTTTAAATAGGTAGTTAAAAGTGCTGTGATATATATATATATATATATATATATATATATATATATATATATATATATATATATATATATATATATATATATATATATATAAGATTCTTTTAGAGCAAATGCAATCAACTTGCTTGATCTTTTTTTGGAATTTCAGGCCTATCACAACACTTATCTTTGACAGCGACAAAAATTAGAAAATAAATTTAAAACTAACATTTGGTTAAACCAATTGTTATTTATAATCTGTGAAAATCCTTAACAAACATCTAACATTAATTAAGACAATTATTATAAGCATGAATAATTTCACGAATAACTTATATCATATTAGTTAAAATCAATCATTTTAATTAAAACCATGATTAAATCATACATTATCCGATTTAACCATTTTTATTTAGAATATAACCTTTTTAAATTCCGCCTCGATATCGTTAATTATAACTCCGTTTTTATTGCTTTCCCATGTGGGTCCCAGACTGTTCCCATACAAAAAGCCCTTGGGTATCCCATACCAGATACCCGGACGATTCCCATACGGTACCCACATGTGTTGGTTGACTGGGTACATACAATGTAGAAAATTAAAAAAAGTCATTTGCCTTCTAATTTTATACTCTTATCGCTAAAAAATAAATAAGGATTTAATTAAAAAAGACATAACAAAAAGGTCGATAAATAAATAAAAAAAAGAAGTGCAAAATAATAAATACAAGTTTAAATAAATATTGCTTATCTATATATATATATATATATATATATATATATATATATATATATATATATATATATATATATATATATATATATATATATATATATATATATATATATATATATATATATATATATATATATATATATATATATATATATATATATATATATATATATATATATATATATATATATATATATTTATATATATATAATATCTGTATATAGATAAATATCTGTCTATAGACAAATATATATCTATATATAAAGTTAATAACTGATGCGCGTGATTAGAAAAAGACCTATACTCACCTTATGTGAGAACATCTGATTAAATAATTTGTTTTCTTTGTTTTCCATCTTATTATATTTGCACTTGTTTCTGCATTAACTTGTTCATACATTAACTCACTAGATGCAAAGGTGACAGCCCACGAAGTTGCTTTCAATGAGTAATCTACAACGTTTTGAACATTAAATTTAATTTTCGAATGCACACAGAAAAATTATAACAATTTTTAAAAATGTAATAGTTACCACATAACCACACATCATTATAGTGGGGATTTTATATCATGATTTTCCTACCCATGGTGAGATTTTCATCTTGAGGCTCTTTTTGCTGTGGAAACAATCACCACGGCTAAGGAGCCTCATCTTCCCCTAATTATATATAATATATTAAGTATAAAACTAAAAGTATGTATAATAAAGTATTGTCAAATCAAGTCACCAATAAATACTGAGTGCTGAAAATTCAACTCAGAATCAAGTTGCATTCTCCAATAAGATATGAACTAAATTAAATTCTTGCTACAGGGTGTGATCACAAAAAAAGACGAAGAGAGGGAAAAGTGAATTTTCTCAAACTTTAAAAGTTAAAAGGTTATTGTGTCTTACTACAGAATGATATTCCTAGGCAATAACATAACAATACCATTGGATCTTCTTAGCCAATAATATTTTATACAGAACTTATCATTTGTCATGTAGTTTAATAAATTTAATATTAAATCAGTTATAATAACTTATTTATTATTAAATTAACTACATCGACAAATTTGACAGTCTAAAAAATTATATAATAGGGTAGAAAAAAAAAGTATACCTTGTATTAGGGTTTGATCTTTTGCATGTTGCAATATGAGAATTATCAGCCATAACGTTACACGATTTTGAACTAAGCTTTGTAATATATTTATTAAACCTAAATTGATAAAACTTAGGTATAAAATAATATAATATGTTTAGATAAAATATTATATATGTGACATTTTTTTTTTGTCAAAAATGCATTGCGATGTTATAAGATATCTTATACCCTGATGCTTTTTTTATTATTATAAAACTGCAATGTAAAATAATTATATTATTATAAAAGTATAATAAAAAGTAATTACAATAATTAAAATATAAACTACATATTTCATGCAATCATTATATAAAAAAAAATTTGAAAATTGTTTGCGGTAAATATCCTGAAATATTTCAGAACATTTTCCCCTTAATTTTTCCCTTAATTTTGCATTCAGCCAAGTTGATGACAATAATATATACTTTAACTTGCATGTATGAAAAACTTTTCGGATATTTGGAAAAAGATAAATTTCAGAAAAATATCCGGTATTCCGGGAATATCTCAAAAAAAAATAATCCCTGAAACTCAATTATAAAAAAATAGTAAATAAAATAAAGAATATCTTTCCAAGTTTCTAATCATAGGTTTTTATTGAGAATAAAAAAAGATCCAAAATACGGGATATTTTGGCAAATGTAACTTTCATGCTTCAATCAAGTAAAATTGTAACCTGGACGAGGTCACCTAAAATGTACATGATTGAAACGTAAAGAAGGAAACCGGGTAAGAGCATGCATCAAACTTTATCTAATGAATAAGTCGATATTTTCTCCAATAATAGCTAGCGACACCAAGTTTAGCTAAAAAGAAACAAATAAAAACTTAAATAATAATATGATTAATAAATAATCATCTTACAAGTTTTACATGGTGAGTCGCCAACTGTTTTGGCAACAAGATTATCTGGTGTTGCTATTTTTTTGATCTAAATCATGAAACAATTTTTAAAAAAAGGCAATGCTATATTTGAGAGAAACTTGCTTTACATATTGAAAGGTTGTCAACATTGAAAGATGAGTATAATGCAGCTTCAAATACAATAGCATCATAATCATCTTTTTGTGGGGAAAACATTGAACGAATCCGCGTTAATAACCTGTTTTATATTGTACATAATAACAATAGCAATAAAAGTCATATAATATATACAATAATAATTTCATAAATACAATTCAAATATATATAATAATCATATAATATTTAAATAATATAAAAAAATGAAATAAATAAGTATTAACCTTTTTTAACAAGTAAAGCACAAGATCAAGATGTCATATATTACAAAAAGATAAAGTATATAATAATAATAATCTATACATATATCAATAATAAATAACATAACACATTTATTTATTGATATTATCTTGGATACATTCTTTAACCTTGTTGATAAAAACCAAATAATAGAAGAAAATCTATTTTTGGTTTTTATCTAATCGACTCTTGAGCAATAATGAATGCAGAAGTTCTACAAACATTATTATTGCTCAATAATCAAGAATAAGTTCTGCTAGAACTTATAATTTGTCTATGTAGCTTACTTAATTTGATATTGAATTCGTTATAACATAACTTATTTTGTACTAAATTAAGTAAGCAAAATGGACAAATTCGCCAGTCTAAAATATTATATCAAAAAGTAGAAAAAAAGCATACCTTGTTTTGAGTTTAATCTTATTTGTGGCAAATAGGGACGCTTGGTACTAATTTATTTAACTTAATTTGATGTAATTTGGATATTAGATATTACAACTTAAAATATATTGGACTATTTAGTTTTTTTTAAAATGCATTGCGTTATAAGATATTATATAGACCAATTTTTTTTTGATTATGATTAAAGTACAATAAAAATTAATTATATCATCATAAAAGTAAAATAATTATAACTAATATAATGAATACAAAAACTATACTATAAAAAAGTAAATAATATAATAAAAACATAACTTTATATTTCTTGTCACAGGTTTTTATTAGGAATAAAAAAAGTTCCGTAAGACGCGATATTTTCGCACGTAGCTTTCACGTAACTTTCACGTAAAATAGTAACCTGGACGGAGTCACCTAAAATACACGTGATTGAAACGTGAATAAAACGTAGCGTGCCTACTGGGGATTTTCGAATCATTAAAAGTTGCAAAGTTTTTCAAACACTTAAAAGATAAAAACTTTTCTTTAAAATTTGACTCTTTGACCTTAAATCAATAAAAGGTTAAACTTTTTCTTCACAAATCGTTTGATTTGTGAAGAAGAAAAAAAAAGGAGGAAACAAATAATACTCTATGATTACGAAAATCATTAATAGCAAGTTATTGAGTAACATTGAACTTTTATTGATACACAGTGTGGAAATTCTTGATATTTTTAATGTAATTGAATAAAATTATTTAATAAACCGTTTGATATCACTGGTTAATTATCAATTACTGAATGATAGTAAAATCTTTACCTGAAAGTTGAGTCAAACGTTCTTCATCCTCATCTCGTGAATTTTCAGGCTGTCGAGCAATTTCAGCAAGTTATCTTTGTGAGTTTACAAAATGACGAGTCTTTGGTAGATAATCTACTCCGCGGCTTCTTAAATTGTTGAAAACTTAATGACTAGCACTATTCCATGCAAAATGAGGATCCAGTCAGAGAACAGCGATGAAAGCATCACATTCAAAAAACCTTTGTGAAGGTAAATTTAAAGCTTCTAGAAGTTTAGATATTAAATAATTTTGTTAGAAATTAAATAAGAAGTGCAACATGGTATAGTCTGATCTTTGAAAATCCTTCATTGCATAAAATATCGGCTTAAATGTTCTTGCATATTCCTTAATAAATTTCCAGGTTTCATCATTTAATCTTAGCTCGCGGTTATTTCGATTAGTCCTGATTTGTTCATATATCGCGAGTTTTGTCTGATACCATGATGTAAGTACTACTCCATCTAGGAGCAATATCTTTGCGTGTTCTCTTGAGATCAGCAAAAATTGCATCATATTTAGGCGCTTGTGTATTTTTTGTAAATTTTCTTATTTCAGCAAGAGTGGCTTTAAACTCCGCAAAACATTTTGGTACAGATTACACCAATATTGTTTTCTAACAGATTTACTTTTCTCTCTTGTTCTTGAGTATGTGATAGCCTTTCGATCCCATCGTCTGTATCTTCAGAATTTTCTACAAGTTCTTCTTCAAAATTGACTCGGTCAAGCAGATCGAAATCTTCAAACTGTTGTGTTTCCTCAACAAAGTCATTACAAATGATCATTTGATTTTGCATTTCTCTGATAGCATCAGAAGCTTTGATCATGTTTTTACCTTGATCTAAACAAGTTGAGTAAATATCATCTGCCCCTTTTCCTACTTTCGCAATCAGAGTAATTAGCTGATCAGCTAAAACCGCTCCAAGTTGCATGAGTGAGCATTCCCAAAGTTCGATCGTGTATTTTTCCATCTTTTGTATACCAAATACTTGCAGAAAAAACATTTGTATTGAAACGAGGCGCTGAGTCAAACATTAATGATGGATATACATTTTCTTTATCCTTTGCAATAATTTCATAAATTTGGTCATCAGCTTTAAGAATATATTCTTTTGCTTTTTGACAATTCCATCTCACACCAAAAGCTTGAAGAGCCTTTCTAATCATCTCATTCTTCCCCATTTCATCAGTGACTCTCATAGGCAAATTTCTCATCAGAATCGATTTTATCAGAATTCGATATAAACGATACCGTAAGAAGTTTCTTACGGTATCGTTTATATCGAAGTCGAACTTAACTTTGTTACGTGAAACGAAAATAGCATTTTCTTCACCGTTACCCTTATTATGATTGTTATTTCGAACTCTCCTCATTTCCGAAATACCTAGTTCTATACCAATATCCTTGTGTGTTGAATGCAAATAGTTTTTGAGATGAGAAACATTTCCGACAAGAACTGCTGGCTTTTGTTCTGCGCACACTTTGCATTTCCACCTGTTATTTTCAGTCAAAAAATATTCTTTTACTCGTGTGTTTTGCATTTTTCTCTACATTAAGCCTAAATCATCTTAATCAATCTCTCAGAAAAAAAGGTTAACTAAAAAAAATTTCATGGTCTAAAGACGCTTTTCAAAAAAAACTTTATCATACCGGTAAAGCGCGAGATTTTTACTGTCACCTTATTTTTACTAAGTCAAAATCCCATACAAAATTTTTACTGTATTTTTATGTACAAATTTATTTTGCAACCACGTATTTTAATACTTTTAAACGTTGCATCGTGTGGGGAAATCTATAGCGTAAATAATTAGTAAGAAAGCAACAAGGTAAACAGTTTATATATTTATAGTTGTTTAAAATAATTGCATTGAGTTTCGAATTGTGTGATACTGTGATAGTAGTGCGATACTAGTTTAGTTTAAATGTACTTTTGTATGGTGCAGTTTTAAAAAAGTTCAAAATTTTTAAATAATTTTTTTTTTAATTTTTGTTCAGAGAAAAGTTATTTGGTGTAAAGAAGAGCAACACCACATAATTAAGTTTTTGAATGATGCTAATGATATTTCCAATGAGGCAAATGCACTATCTAACCGCTTGGGCATCAATTCAACCACAGAAAATATACAAATTTTTTTGGTAAAGAAAAATGAATTACATTGCCATTTTTGTTTCAGAATGTAATAACTTTCAAAACGCTGAAAAAAAGAACCTTCGAGTGAAAACGTTGTTACAAATCGTTTCAGTTCCAAAAGTTACCCTGCAAACATTTCAGCGTTCAATCAACGTTGAAAACCGGTCGCAGCGTAGAAAAAGCGTTGCAGTCACAAAAACAACGCGCTTTCAATGTTGAATCAATGTTTGTTTTTGTATACTAAATCGCGGTTAATTTAAACGTTGAATAAGCGTTGAAATTGTAACGTAATTTAGCTTCTCAAAAAAAGACGTTTATTCAACGTGGAATCAACTTACGCAAAAAACCACTTTAAAGACGATTCGAAATCTATGCTTCATCAACGTTAAAAATAAACCGCTTTTTTAACGTCACATTTTCAACGTTGAATAAGCGTATAAATATCAACTTATATTATCTTCTCAAAAAATCGCGTTTATTCAACGTTGAATAAAAGTACGCAAATAATCACTGTAAAAACGTCGCAAAGTTGAAGGTTTATCAACGTTAGACATTAGCTGCTTTTTCAACGTATTTAAGCTATTTATGAAACAACGCTTATTCAACGTTACATATACCAACGTTGAAAATGTGGTAGTTAAAAAACGTTGAAAAAGTGTTATTATGCCAACGTTAATTAAACGTTGTTTTGACAACGTTGAGAAAGTGACACATTGAAAATTATTGTCCCATTAACTAGCCATTACAAAATTAATTTGCCGTAAAGAAAAGGCAATGAAAACTTAATAGAATGCATGCAGATGGTATAAAAAATATTTTGATAAAGTTATGTTTTATAACTTCTTTTTATTGCGGCTAATTTAAAACTTTTAGATTTTGCATCAAATTGTATATAACATACATAAATTTCAGAGTATATTCGGTTTATTCAGGTTATTTTTGTTGATGATATATTTATTTAAAATGACCATTTTAATAAATTGCAAGGTTGTATTAAATATGTTATTTCTAAGTTAGAAATAGCACTTACTTTTTATAAGATTCAGATGTTTTAAGTAATATCAAAATTAATAAAACATATTAAGTCAGACTAAATTTAGTCTGTTAACAGACTAATTTTTTTATTTATTTGAAAAACTTTAAACACCTTACCCTAATTATCAAGCAAATACTTCAGTATAAAATCTACGACCAATAATGAAAGTATGCGTTATTAAATTTTTTTTTTATATAATAACACGTTTCGATAAGAAACTTTATTTCCATTTTTATGAAAAACTTCTAATTTTAATAGGAAAAGTATTAATTCCTAATTATAGAGTTGGTGTTGTATATTTAATTCTAACATTTATACTTTATCATATATTTTTATTTATTTTAATAATATGTATTTATGCATGTATATATGGGTAAATTTATGAATATATATAGAAGAAATATATACATTTTATATATGTATTTATAATGTTTATATTTCTAGTCCTAATTTTAGAGTTGGTGTTGTATATATAATTCTAACATTTATTATTTATCACATACCTTTGATATGTATTTTATTTATTTTAATATTATGTATTAATGCATTAATTATGAATATATATATATATATATATATATATATATATACATATATATATATAAATATATATATATATATATATATATATATATATATATATATATATATATATATATATAGATATAGATATATATATATATATAGATATATATATATATATATATATATATATATATATATATATATATATATATATATATATATATATATATATATATATATATATCAGAATATATACATTTTATATATACACACACACACATATATATATATATATATATATATATATATATATATATAAATATATATATATATAAATATATATATATATATAATATATATCTATATATATATATATATAATATAATATAATATATATATATATATATATATATATATATATATATATATATATATATATATATATATATATATTAATAATCTTAATAATAATAATAATAATCTAATATTAATAATATATATATACATATATATATATATATATATATATATATATATATATATATATATATATATATATATATATATATATATATATATATATATATATATATATATATATATATATATGTATATATATATATATATATGTTAATAGTATATATATATTAATAATCAAACTTTTTATATATTAATACTGATCTATTTTGTAAAAAATTTACTTAATATTGATCACTCTCCAACGAACAAGAGACTTTGTCTCAATACTTGGTACAATAAAACAACACCAATTAGCTCCATACGTCGAGCACTCTTCTCAAGTCGTCTACGCAATGAAAAAAACTAACTTGAATTATTCAATCAAGAACATTCCGATTTCATCAATAAAGAAATACAGAATAAAATTACTTGATAAAACCGAAGCATTAATTAAAAGAATGAGATGGAAAGCTTTCTTCTTTCTTAATAAAGATCAAAAAAGTAAGGAAAATAATTTTTATAACATTTATGACATAAAATCATCGAATTATCCCAAACAAGTTTCTGATATGTCTACATTTGAAAACGACCTGAAAGATCTTATAAAAAACATTAAATTTCGTAAAGTATACAATAGTTTCCAAAACAAGTTAAAAGATGACATATCTACCATACGCAATAGTAAACTTACATATACTTTTTCCGATAAAACATCCAACTTATATAATATATCTAAAGAAAATTATACCCATTTGCTTACAAATTCTATCACCTCAACCTGCAAAAAATCGAATACAAAAATAAAAAATCAAGTAAATAAAGAAAGTAAACGGATTTTAAAAAATCACGACGCTTTCAATAAACTCGACATTATTAGTTCTTCAAATTGTTTTATAAAATTAAAAGATCATAAAGAAAACTTTACAAACAATCCAACTGTCCGTTTATTAAACCCCGCCAAAAATGAAATCGGAAGAATTAGTAAAGTTATACTTTCCAATATAAACTCTGAACTTGCAAAGAAACTTCATCTTAATCAGTGGAAAAAAACCCAAGATACCACAAACTGGTTTAATTGCATCAGTGATAAACGCCTTTATTAATTCCTTATTTTTGATATTGTTGATTTTTACCCTTCGATCACAGAAAAACTCTTTATAACGCTATTCATTTTGCCGAGCAGCATCTAAACATTGACCCTAACCAAAAAACTTTGATCTATCACGCAAGAAAATTATTATTATTTAATGATGATCAAGTTTGGATAAAAAAATCAATCGGTTTATTCGATGTTTCAATGGGAGCATGTGACGGTGCTGAAGTTTGTGAACTTGTGGAAATATATCTTTTGTTTCAAATTGCACAATTTTATAATAAAAATAATTTCGGATTATACCGCGATGATGGTTTAGCAATTTTTAAAAAAATGAGTGGCCCCCAAATGGAAAAAATCAAAAAACATTTTGTTGAAATATTTAAAAAAAATGAACTCATTATATCAATACAGTGCAATAAGAAAATTATAAATTACCTTGACGTCACATTTAATCTTAATGATTATACTTTCCAACCATATTCTAAGCCCGGAAATTCTTTAAACTATATTCATGCTGATTCGAACCACCCGCCTAATATTTTAAAGCAGCTTCCGCATTCAGTTGAGTTAAAATTGTCTGCAAATTCGTCAAGTGAAGAAACTTTCCAAAGATCTACTCCTATGAACAATGACGCGCTATTAAGATCCGGTTTTAATCACAAACTTTCATATCACCCTAATTTAAATTTACCTCATACCAAAAACCGTAAAAGCAACATCATATGGTTCAACCCTCCGTTCAGCAAAAATGTTAGCACTAATATAGGAAAAAGCTTTTTAACCTTGATCAACAAACACTTCCCAATAAATCACAGACTACACAAAATTTTTAACAGAAACACAATAAAAATAAGCTATAGCTGTATGCCGAATATGAAGTCTTTTTTAAACGCACACAATCAACAAATTACGAACAACAAAAAAATTCCACCTCATACCAACTGCAATTGCCTTAATAAAAATACCTGCCCTTTATCAAACCAATGCTTAACAAAAAACATTATATACCACGCCAATATAAGTTCCAACAATCGTACTAACACTCCTGTCAACAAATCCTACATCGGTATAAGTGAAACACCATTTTTATTAGATATGCCAATCATATAAAATAATTTAACATTCTAAAGTACAAAAACGACTCCGAATTGTCAAAAGAATTATGGAAATTAAAAGATGCTAACTTAAGCCCAGTTGTTAAATGGAAAATAATTAGACAATGCAATGCTTACAACCCAACCACGAAGTCCTGCAAATTATGCACAAACGAAAAATATGAAATTCTATTTTCCAAAAATAAAAATCTACTAAACAAAAAACGCGAAATGCTATCGAAGTGCAGGCATCAAAACAAATTTCTTCTCGCCCTATTCGACACGGGTGATTGATCAGTTTTCTAATTAATTAAATATTGATTGTTTGTTTTGACGTCAAAACTCATTCCGCTGCTTTGTTATGTTTTTTCTGTCAATTTCTGTATTTTGTGTTTTTTAACGGTTTTTTCTTAATTTAAAAAATAAAATATGGCTAATGATTGCCGAATGGCATGAAACTTTAAGTTCCATCACAAAGTTGTATTTTTCAAATAATCAAACTTTTTATATATATTTATATATATATATATATATATATATATATATATATATATATATATATATATATATATATATATATATATATATATATATATATATATATATATATATATATATATATATATATATGTAAATATATACATATATATACATACATTATATATAAATATATATATATATATATATATATATATATATATATATACTATATATATATATATATATATATATATATATATGTATATATATATATATGTATTTATATATATATGTATTTATATATATATATGCATATAAATATGTGTGTATATGTATATATATATAAATATATATATATTTATATATATATATATATATACATATGTGTATATATATATATATATATATGTATATATATACATATATATATACATATAAACATATATATTTGTTTATAAATGTATATACATATATATACATATATTATATATATATATATATATGTATATATATGTGTATATGTATATATATATATATATATATATATATATATATATATATATATATATATATATGTATATATACATATATATATATACATATAAACATATATATTTGTTTATAATGCATATTTATATATATATATTTATATATATTATATAATATATATATTTATATATATATATACATATATATATAAATATATGTATATATATATATATATATATATATATATATATATATATCTTTATATATATATAAACATATATGTATATATAAATGAATATATATATAATTATATATATTTATATATATATATATGTATATAAAACAAATGATGTCTTTTTTTTAGATGATCTATTACAATGACTTCACAATCTTGGGCTTAAGTTGTTTATTTTAAAAACAGATTGAAGCAGAGGCAGTTGCTCTATGTTGTTGGGTAGAAGATGGTTGGGTATTTTTGTCAACTGGTGTTCATGCAATGAAAGCTGCCTAAAATTGTTTTCTAATTAGTTATTCATGGAACAAGCTTAGAGTTAAAAGAATTAAAGTTACTGGAGATCATTAAATTTTACAGTACTCATTGCTATTTTATTTGTTTTATATGAGTAAAAAAACTGTTATAGTTTTATTATAATGGTGAAGTACTATATCAAATAAACATCTAATAAATCTTATTTTAATTTTGAAATAAGTAAAATTTATAATCTGTTTATTGTATTGAATGTTAGTGAATGATTGTGTTTCTCTTTGCATTTAACTTTTTATATGGTAAAGAATAAATAAAACTTAATAATAACTATTAGTCATATCTGATTTTAATAATACTGTTTAAATTTTTTTGACATGTGATAATTTGATTTTAGGTGTAAGTTTATTTAGTTAAGTTCTGGTGGATCAAAGAGAGAGGAATGATATGGTTTTAACTGGTTTTTATCTTATGAACAAAGTACATCATATGATTTAAATTGATGGTTTATAGTTACAACTATTCAAGTAAGTTTAATTTAGTTAATTTATTTACGGAATTGTGACTATTTTTAATTGTAATATTTACTTCCATAAAATGTATATATCTATATTTATATATATATATATATATATATATATATATATATATATATATATATATATATATATATATATATATATATATATATATATATATATATATATATATATATGTATAGATCTATAGTTTGTTGTCTTTGGGAAGAGCAGAAGGAAAAAAGTGATTCTTACACCAACACATACGTCACTTTTAATTACTTTTGACTTTCATCCAACATTTTCGTGTTGGACGAAAATCAAAACCATTAATTTAATTACAAATTAATTGTTATATAAAAAAAACACAAAAATGCAAAATTAATTGACAAGAATGTTTTTAAAAAAATTTTGAATGTTTTTTTTTTATTTTTTTTAATAAAATGTTTTTATTTTTATTTATTTTAATAAAATGTTTTTATTATTTTTTTTTTACTGTAAATCATGCGCGGAGTGTTGCTACATCGACTATCTCTTAGCCTGACTCGCAAGGGAGTGCTGCTACATCGACTGACAAATAGCCTGACTCGCAAGGGAGTGCTGCTACATCGACTGACAAATAGCCTGACACGCAAGGGAGTGCTGCTACATCGACTGAGGGTTTCGTTGGGGACATATAGATATATATATGTATATATACATACATATATATATATCTTTATATATATATATATGTATGTATATATATATATATGTATATATATATGTATACATACATATATATGTATATATATATATATATACATATATATATATATATTTATATATATAAATATATATATATATATATTTGTGTATACATATATATATACATATATACATATATATACATATATACATATATATATATATATATATATATATATATATATATATATATATGTATATACATATATATATATATACGTATATACATATATATATACGTATATACATATATATATACGTATATACATATAAACATATATATATATATATATATATATATATATATATATATATATTTATATATATATATATATATATATATATTTGTGTATACATATATATATATACATATATACATATATACATATATATATATATATATATATATATATATATATATATATATATATATATATATATATATGTATATACATATATATATATATACGTATATACAAATATATATACTTATATACATATAAACATATATATATATATATACATATATATATATATATATATATATATATATATATATATATATATTATTTATATATATATATATATATATATATATATATATATATATATATATATATATATATATATGTATATATATATGTATATACATGTACAGCATTAACATTATTGATAAATTCAGAACTCTAACAATAAAAACAAAATTATTTATGTTGGAATCTACATAACTGCAAAAATTTTATGTTTTTTTAAAATTTGATTGTAAACAAGAAAAAAAATATTTATAAATTTTTAAAAATCATTGTAAAAGTAACTCTATTAAATAAAATGAGCTATCTTACAAATTTTTTAGATTTTAAAATTGCCCATATATATTTTTAACTGGATTAAGGTCAGGACTTTGTGGCTGCCATTTAAGGATGTTAGCTTTACATTTTTTTGAGGAAGTGTTGTGCTGCTTTGCATGTGTGTTTAGGGTTGTTGTCATGGCAAAAAAAAAATTTGCGACCAATTCTTAAACGGATTGACATGAATTTTTCGAGAGCCAATCAACATACAACTTTCCTGTCATTATACATTCAACATTCACCAGTCGTCCCATACTACTTGAATCAAAACATCTCCTAGCCATAGGCGAGCCACCTCCATGCTAGACTGTTTTTGTAAGATTTCTAATTAAGAGTGCATCACAAGGTCTGCGCCAAACTCTTTGTCGTTTTTTAAGTATTTGACATTTATTCTTATCAGACCATAACACTAAGTTCCAAAATGCCTCACACTTGTTAATACGCAGTTTTGCAAATGCTAAAATTTTGTTTTTGGTAATTTTCTGAAGAAGGTTTATTTAAACCACCTAAATTTTTAAACCACATAAATTAAGTCTTTTCTGTACAGTTCGACATGAAATTTTAAATAAGGATTTTCAACAATCTGTTTTGAGGTTATTGTCGAATTCTTTTTTCTATCAGTGCAATTAAATTATACCCATCTTCCTAACACCACTTACTGATATTTGATATTTTTCATCACATTGTATGTAGATTAGGCCCTTTTTTCGATCACAAGTGACCTGAGATCTGATGTCCAATGAATAATTTTGATTATAAACCATTATTATTATTTTCACTTTTTCGAAAAATAAATCTAAAAAAATATAGTTTAAAATATTTATTGTTAATAACTTTAACAAAATATTTTTGATATTAATACTTTTATGTAAATAGTTATTGACAAAGCATTATATTTCATAATAAAAAGGTAGATGTTTCTTACTTTTGTCACATTTATTTTTGACAGAAAAACTATAAGTTAGCAACGTTCATTTAATAGAGTTACTTTTGCATTGAGTTAAAAAGAGTTATAAACGTTTTTTTTTTTCTCTGGAATCAACATAAAAAAAAAACATAAAAATTTTGCAGTTATATAAATTCTGACGTAAATAACTTTGTTTTTACTGTTTGAGTTTCGATTTTATCATTAATGCTACTTAATTTTGCCTGTGACTATATATATATATATATATATATATATATATATATATATATATATATATATATATATATATATATATATATATATATATATATATATAAATATATATATATATATATATATATATATATATATATATATATATATATATATATATATATATACAGTAAACTCCCGGTTATTCGAACCTCTAAGGGGTATAAGAATTAATTTGAATAACCTAAAACTCGAATAACTGAATATGCTTCTTAAAATGACCTACTTTAAGTTTCTTTTAATTTTTATTAAAAGTAGAAAGTACATAAGAAAAAGACCCTTGGAATTTGGTGCTGCTTCAATTTTATTCTTGTAAAATAATAAATATTTTACAATTCATTGAAAATATAGTCCATTTTTTATTTATTTTTTGTTCCTGTAATGTGTTTTTTTATCTTCGAGGGGAGCAAAAATTGTTTCGAATAACCGAAATTTCGAACAATTGCAGGTTCGAATAACTGCATTTCTGCATAACAGCATTTGCAAAAGTTTGTTAAAGAAAATTCACAGGAAATGAAAATTGCTTCGAATAAGCAGAAATTTTTAATAAGTGCCATTTTAAATAACCGGGAGTTTACTGTATAATGAATAAATAAATATGTATACATATGTATATATATATTTATATATATATATATATATATATATATATATATATGTATATATATATATATATATATATATATATATATATATATAATTTATATATATATATATATATGTAAGTTATTTATCTATATATTTTATATATATTAATAATAATCCATTTATTTTACCATAAAATATGAAAATTTACAATATTATTTATAAACTCCCATTAATAAGGTTAGGTGTCACTCATATAGTTAAAAACTAGTCAATGGAGTGACACCTGAACCTATAATTATAAATTATAAACATAAATAAGTTATATATATGTGTATATATATATATATATATTATATATATATATATATATATATATATATATATATATATATATATATATATATATTGTTACTTTTTAAATTTAATAATAATTATACTAATTTAATAATATTCTTTTTTTTTACATTTGCTTTCAGACTACTAATGGTATAAGTTTTGTTTTTTGATTTAGATTCTGTATCTCAATGATACCTGGCCTATCGATACGATATCCTGTTAATTGTTTTTTTATATATTGCATAAATATATATGCAAACACTCACACACATAAGTTTTAAAGAAAATATTTATTTTTTTATATATACATATATCTATAAATTGTATATTTTAAGCTTTTTTATATTTATCATTTTATACTACTGTTTGTATTAAAAATTGATTTTAGAAATATTGCGAGGGCAGAGTTCAAATTACAATTTAGTTTTATTTGCCAATTCAATATATATTATAGCCACGTTTAATTACGTTTAATAATACTTTGCGATATTTTATACAGCGCATTTAAGCGTTGGTTCAACGTTATATTTAAACCTTTACTCGACGTCTTTGAGTCACGTTAAATCGACGTTTTACTAACAACGTTACAAATCCTTGCAAAATAGACTGCTTTAACAGCGTTTATGCAACGCTTTTTAAGTAACGTTTTTTCAACGTTAAGTTGCGATGTTTATACAACGCTTTTTATGTAACGCACTTTCAACGTTTAGTTGCGACGCTTTTGTAACGTCATTTAGTAACGTTTTTCAACGTTACGCAATAACATTTAATCAACGTCTGTTAAACAATGTTACATATCTTTGCAAAATCGATTACTTTGTCAACGTTTCCGCAACATCTTTTGCGACCGGTTTTCAACGTTGAATCAACGTTGTCATGTTTGCTGGGTAACATAAAGCAAGTTATGATTGATTTGACTCGATTGCCATAAGTAATATGTTGTTTTTAAAAATTTTGAATTTTTTTAAGTTAAAAACTGCACCATATAACAAAAGTGCAGGCCAAATTAAGCTAGTATCACACAATTGGTAACGTAAAATGAATATAAGTAGTATAAACAGCTATAAATATATATTATTATTATTTATGAATAGTTATTATTAGTTATGAATAATTATGAATTTGTTTTTCTTCAAAATTCGATTTATCAACACCATTTACTAATTGCTGTTTTTGGATTATATTTTTATTTAAAAAAATACAAACGTCAACTAATTCAGTATGCGGCGTTAAATTTTTAATAATACAATGCATTTAAAAATCTAAAAGAGAAAATTTTAAAGTTATTCGTAAAAAATGGAATCGTTTCTTTATTGCTTTTCAAGAAACCACAATCTTTAAAGCGGTTAAAAGTTATGACAAAGTACAACGCGGTCGCAAAATACATGTTGCCGCTAAATGCACGTTAGCCGCAAAATATATGTTTCCCGCAAAATATTCTAACTAGGGGATAAATACCTGATAATGACCGTAAATGTTTTATGGGATTTTTACTGGGGAGTTAAAAAAACGTAGTAGTAAAACTGTTATAGCAAACTAGAAATTTCAATAATTAAAAATATCTCCTTAGTAAAACATTTAATTCGACGAATGCGCATTTTCCATTTTCAAAAAAAAAAAAAAATTAACTTTCATAAAAATTTTGGTATTGGAAAAAATTCACTTCAAGCCGATACTATTTCTAAAATTTTTAATGAGCGTTTACGAATATTGGGTTAGTCAAGAATTTTTAACAATATCTAATGAGTAAAATTAGGAATTTAATGTTATGGTTGAAAAGTGACAGTTTTTATTCAACTGATGAGCGACGTGTTCAAAAGATCAAACTTTGATCCCATCAAAAACTGACAATTTATTTTCTATTAATTTTCGTGGAAAAGAATTTTTAGCCAATGGCATGGACATAAAATTTTCAACTTTTAACTCTTGATTTGAATATAAAACTTCAAATTTTGTTGATAGGTATAAAGAAAAACCACTCTGAAAAAATCATCATTTTTTAAAATAATCAGTTTGGCAATAAACTTCTTATAAAACGCAATTTTGATGTCAATTTTTCAATATTTGAATCCAAATACTCTTTAAATTGCTTGTTAATTTAAAAACAAACTTTTATAAATTAACAAGCAATTAAAAGATTGAATTTTTTTTTAATGAAAATTTTGCCCCTTTAACTTCAACTTCAGGCGGCGGGAAGCAAAAATTTCACCTCCAGTTTAACGGCTGCAGCCAACTGGGAGTCAGAAACCACTGGGGGTGGCCTCAAAATCAACTTGCCCCCAAAACATCTATTGACAATGACCGATTTTGCCTCCCGATTGGCGGTGGCCTCCAAAACATTCTGCCTCTATATAAAAGTTCTGGCGGCAGCAGTAAATTGGGAGGCCGAAGCCATTGGAGGCGGTCTCCAAATCATCTTGCTTCCAAAAAATGTTCTTACGACAGCCGCCAGTGACTTCCGCCTCCCGATTGGAGGCAACCTCCAAAACATTCTGCCTCTATAAAAAAGTTCTAGCGGCAGCAGCCTATAGGAAGGCAAGAGCCACTGGAGGCGGAATCCAAATTGTCTTGCCTTCAAAATAACTTATGGCAACTGCCGTCATTGGTTTCTGCCTCCCGATTGGCGGAAGCCTCCAAATAATTCTGCCTCAATAAAAAAGTTCTGGCGGGCGCAGCCAATTGAAAGCCAGAAGCCACTGGAGACGGCCTCCAAATCATCTTGCCTCCAAAATATCTTCTAACGGCGGCCGTCAGTGGCTTCCGGCTCCCAATTGGCGGTAGCCTCAAAAATATTCTGCCGTCAAATAAAGCTTCTGGTTGCGGCCGCCAAACGAAAGGCGGAAGCCACTGTAGGCAATTTCCAAATCATTTTGCCTCCAAAGTATCTTCTGACAGCGGCCCCCAGTGGCTTTCGCCTCCCGATCGGCGGTGGCATCCAAAAATATCTGCCTCTAAAAAAAAGTTCTAACGGCGGCCTCCAATTGAGAGGCGGAAGCATCTGGAGGTGGAAGCCAGAACATTCTGCAGGCAAAAAAAGTTTTGGGAAGCGGCCGTCAATAGCTGCGGAAGAAACGTGGAGGCGAGAAGATTTCTGCCGTTTACTAATCTCTGCTCAAAATAATATTAAATAATAGTAATTAAAATTTATACGTCATTAAAATGTATTCATTAGATAACCAAAAATAGCTGCTAAAATTAATCATAAAAACAAGAACAACAAAATTTAAGTGCTCGGTGTCGTTAAGGAGATTTTTAAACTAACTCATTTATTTAGGATTAACATCATTTTGTCAGCGCATTATATCCAAACAAGAGCTTTAGATATAATTTTTTTTTTGCATTAGGTTTTTATAATAATAAAAGAAAAATTTTTTTTATATACATATATAGTTTTCAAAACTTTTTCACAACCCCTAACAGTGAACTTAAAGAACATCAGTTTGAGTCTTTAGATTTTATAAGTCAATTTTCCTAAACAGCGTTAACTTGATTTTAATTTTTTGAAAAAGTGCGTAAACCGACTATAGGTCCTAGTTCTAATCTGTTATAGTTATCGAAATGCATTTTTTCCGTCAGTTGTCGCCGAAAATTTAAGATTTCTGAGTAAAAAAGTACTGGTTATTATAAAAACTGCCACTCAACAATTATTAGAGATCATATTATTAAACCATCATGTTTATTTCACCTAAAAAACATATTTATTTTAAATCTTGTTTAAATCTGTGCCACAACATATTTCCATTAAACTTTCACGTCTCTGAATTATGACAAGACGAAAAAAAACGATATGATAGAATTTTTTAAATTTTGCTAAAACATAAAATAAAATTTTTTGTGGCAAAAAAACCCAAATTTTTTTTTTTTAAATTCCCAGATTTGAATAAGATTTAAAAAAGGAATGTTTTTTATCTGAAATAAACATGGTGGTTTAATAATATGATCTCTAATAATTTTTTGGTGGCAATTTTTTATAATTAACAGTACTTTCTTACAAATACACAGTGTGGTGTAGTTAAGGCGATTCTAAATATTAACGGCGTCTATAATATTTTGCTGACCACAACTTGTGGTCAGCAAAATATTATATAGACGTCGTCAAAGTTTAGAATCGCCTTAACTATAGTTAAGGTGTGGTGTAGTACTACACCACACTCTGTATTTGGGGGAGGGGAGTTTCGCGGTAAATTTCTTTACATCAACTTATTTGAATTCCAAATAAATAAATCGCTGAATTTTATTTAAATAAAAGTTTCATAAAAAAACCTTTTAAAATTTACCGTTATAAACGTTCTTTTTTTTATATATTTAAGAAATCAAGCGAATGGGCAAGTAAAAGAAAGTTTTTTACTTTATGAGTTCTATTTTCTCAATATAGTATCAAAAGTTTCGAAGGTTTCAGATTAATAAAAGCGAGAAAAGGTTATAAACATAAAAAAAGAAGTTTAAAAAATTTTATTCGCAACCTAATGGAATTCCGTTCTATTACGCGTACAAAGAAAATACTCTTTTAAAGTTTGTTCTCTAATGTAGATAATGTTTTATACGTGACGTGATATATGTGATATGTACAGTGTTGGCCATTAAATTAGGATTTTTTGACAAAAAAGTTACATATTACATTTATTTTCATATATAAATGCACCAAAATGAAATACTGATAATGAAATAGTTAGTGAGTGCATCCTAAATCACATAATAAACCAGTTTAAAAAAAATTTATATTTTGTTTGTCCTCCTCTGGCATCTATGAGCGTTTTTACTCGTCTTGACATTCCACGAATTAATTGATCTGCAAGTTTCTTGAAACGATCATCATCATGATGATCGTTTAACTATAATCTATCAGTTGAAACTGTTATATTTACTTCCCTTTTTAACCCTCTCCACAGTTCCTCAATGGGGTTAACATCTGGGCTGTTTCCTGGCCTATTTAATGCTGGGACTTTCCTTTCGTGAAGAAGTTTAGTGATGGATTTGGCCATTCGACAATGTGCACCGTGATGGCTATATATTCAATTGCCATCTGGATACCATTCATTTAAATGTGTGAATAACTTTCTCTCTAATAAGTTTTTGTTTTTTTCCTGGTTCATTATACCATCTACAATGTGAAGTCGCCCTGTCCCATGAAGAGATATCACGCTCCAGACCATAATCTTCTGTGGGTGTTTAACAGTTCCTTGAATACAGTTTGGATGATATGCTTCTGTTGATCTTCTCCTAACATACTGTGTCCTTTCTCCCAAAACTTTTAGCACTGTCTTATCTGAGAAGCAGGCCTAAACATAGACAATACAAAGATTCTTTTAATGGAACACCACAATTTCATAACAATCAATAAATTAATTATTATCAATAATAAACAGAATGTCGAGGTTGCTCACATTAATGCAATTATTAAATTTAAAACAAAAAGCAAAAAGTTTATTCTAATAAGTAATAATAACCAGCAAACAAGGACAATAATTACTAAAACAAATATATATTATTATTAAATAAATACCTTTATCCAATCATCTTCAGTCCAGTTCTGGTAATCCTTCGCCCAAGCTTGTTGCTTCTTGCACATTGCCGGTGTACCCTTTGGTTTTTTCTGTGGCCTGTATGCCTTGTATCCATGTTCCACTAGGCGTCTTCTCATAGTTGTACTACTGACTTCAACTCCAGCTTTCCTCCATTCACTGAATAAAGCAGAAGATGATTTACGCCTGTTTTCACGACAAAGCTTTATCAGTTCTTGATCACTACGGGGTGTTAATTTGCGTGGTCTGGCACAGTTACTACTCTAATTTTCAGTAATATTGCCACCAGTAAACAAATTTTTTTTTAATTCTGCCTACAGTCTGATGGAAAAAAATAGGTCATTCAGCAATATCCTATTTGTAAAAGACAAATGTTGCAACAAGGTAGCGACATCACGACGGTTTGCGGGACTAATGTCCGAGCATTTACCCATTATAAGTTTATAAAAATTTGCAGATATATTATAGTAATATCAAATTATAAACTTCCCTGAAATCCAGTCAGTATATTATTTATTACTATTTTGACTATTCACTAAAAGTTTTATTCTGTTGCATACTGTTTAACGTAACACCATCACAACTTCAATATGAACTTAATCACCTCGCGACTTCTCAACTGACATACAACGATAAAACTAACTTAAAATTTTTAACATTAATTAATGTTTTTCAAAAGTTTGTTTATTATTAAATTACCATGGTTCCAGAACACTAACACGGCATTTGTTGTGTTATTTTTAACTCAAAATCAAGAAAAAGTGAAATTTTTATGAATGTCCTAATTTAATGGCCAACACTGTAGGTGAAAAATTACAAAATATTCCTCGAACTTATATTAACAAAAAGTTTTTCAAGATTTTGGAGCTTCTAGTACTATTAGTAAACAAATTTATTGTATAAAAAACATTTATGTAACAAAAGGGTTTGCGTCAATTATTATAAAAACTTATTTCTGTGTAATTTTACGTTATTTTATAACAACGTGTTACAAAGAAAGTCAGAAGTCAAAGCATAATTTTTACGTCCGAGGTTGCAGGCTCCAAAAACATAATCAAACTAATTTCATAGTAAATAATCAGTAGTGCAGTTTATCCCAAACGTTTTAAAAATAACTAAAAAGTAACATCATTTTTAGTAAGCATCAGAGTTTTGTTTTTCCTTTAACAACAAAGAAAGTAAAAACTTTTAAATCTAAACGGATTTTATTCTGTAAAGTTAGATAATAAAATCAGTTTAGGTAAAAATGCTTTTATTTTATTTATTATTAAAGGAAAAACAAAACTCTAATAAAAATAAAACTTTTTATGCCTTTAACTGCTAAACGCACAAAAAATTCTGTTTTTTTCACTCTAGAAAATTCGATTTACCTTTAAGATACGTGTAGAAACTTGTACTTTATTTTCCATTATTCGTTATAAAAAAAAACATGAAAATTTTCTAAAAAGTAGTCATCATGCTTACCTTTTAGAAAAAATTTCAATTCTTCATCCTAATCCAATTCCCCTCCTATTTTCACACAACCGGGGTATGTCCTTTATCTAATAATTTCGATAGCTTTGTATATTCAATAGCCGAATACTTACTACTAATTCAGTAATTAAAAGCTCTATACGAGAATAAATTTTTTATTTAAAAAACACTTTTATGTAAAGAGTTTTAAAAAAATATATAGAGTTAAAAAGACTATTCAAATTATTTTAAAGAAACTCTTACATGTATTTTCTACACGTGTTTTCTTGTCCACGTTAAGCAAGTTTTCAAACATGTTTTACATAAATCCACTTTAGGCGAATTTTTAAACATATTTTAGGTAAATCCACTTTAAGTTTACGGTCAAACATGTTTTAAATAAATCCACTTTAAACAAAGTTAAATATTATTTTAAAAAAAGGGAAGTTAAATACTAATTAAAAAAAAGCGGACACATATATAAAATAAACAAACAATTTCGACTAGAGATTCGCAAATTTAGTTTCTCTTACCACGTTGTTAATATTTGAAATCAGTTGCCATTCGATGTTGCTAGTACAGATAATATCAACATGTTTAAGAGAAAAACAAACTCAATCAATTTTGAAAAGATATGTCGACGTTGACTGCATATCTTATTGTTTAGTTGTATACAAATTATTTGTTAAATGTTGTACGCTGTTACATTCTTTATTTATTTTGGGGCATACTGTTAGTGTCAATCGATACAAACCTGCGTGTCCTTTAGAACATGTAATGTTTGTTCTAATAAATACAACCTTATCTAATCTAAAAGTTTTTAAACATGTATTAAATAAATTAAAAAAATCCACTGTAGGCTAAATTTTAATCATCTTTTAAAGAAATTTACTTGAGATGAAATTTTAAACACATTTTAAA